>NC_068419.1:281876-291876 GCF_023724105.1 Carassius gibelio | reverse complement strand
AAACACTAGACACCGTAATGCCACATTTAGCGTTCAGAATCTCCCACGAAACATCAGAACATCTCAAATCCCTTCCAGAAAAATCCAGAGGACATTGAGAGTGCTCACAAACAAGCTCTTTAGGATTCAGTCCAAATAAGCTCATTTTGTCATTAGCATGTCGTATTTGTCCGAGACCAATGCGTACTTCCTTTCTCTCTGCCACCTGTGACCTCATTATCATATCTCACTAGAACCCCTCCCATTGGCTGCTGACGTCAGCGCTGACCCTCTCGCTGTCTGACTCACCAGTTAAATTAAGTTTGCTCGCTTTCCTGAGACTCGTTTTGGGTTGTAATGCCACACATTGCAGTGATATTGATCTGGAGTTCAGAGAGACTTTAGGGTTTGAGAACAGACACAGAAGAGTTTTCCACGAGCTTTAGATGTATAAATGAATGCTGCCCTTTGTGTGGTGATTTCAAAGGCGCTTTTGGGTTTCTCTTTTTAGCGCGAGTGTGAGATGGGACAAAGTGAGCAGCAGATTTTAATTAGATCGTTCAGTAATCAGAGCACGAATCACAGGAGGAAAAGAGACTCGTCGAGTGAAGGACACTTTACACACACACACACACACCCCTCATAAACTGTCTATTCACTCGCTGCCTGTCTCTCTTTCTCTCTAGATAACATGGTTGATAAAACCAAAGTGGAAATCAGTGAAGCTAAGGCCACAGAGCTGGAAAAGAAGGTATTGACACAGACAAACACACTCTTGAGACTGGATGAATGACACACAGATTTAAACTAAATCATTGTCTACTGAAATGCATTGAATGGGCATCCAATATTGATCAACAACAGCAGATTTACTGCTACACACACACACACACACACACACACACACGCAGCCGCTGCTCCCAGACGCCCCCCGCTGTCTCAGTGCGCCTGTCAGTCGACAGATGTGTAATTTGGGAGGTGAGATGAGCAGAACAGAGATTTCCTGTCTCTTCCTGACAGCTTCCCTCCAAACTCACCAAATACAGTTTACAATTACCCTGTATGTGTGTGTGTGTGTGTGTGTGTGTTTGTGTGGCTTTATCTGAATGCATGTACTCTTGTCTGTGTGTGCATCTTGGTTGGGTTTCTTAAAAAAAAATAAAAAAAATAAAACATATCCGGGTCATATTTCACTCCCAACTCAAAAAAAAGGAAGACAGAAAGAAAATGCTTATTTTCAGTTTCTCTTTATTATTACAGTTTATTACAGTATTATTATTATTATTATTATTACAGTTATTTATTTACTTGCATTGACATTATTTCCATGACAATTAAGCAAAATGAACCCTCAAGTTCTCATTACCATGATGCATCCTTTTGTTTTACTTTCTGTTTTTGTGTCACTTAAATTAGATTCTCATTACTGTAATAGTGTTTTCCTACTGTATTACAATTAAAAATCGCTTATGTAATTTTTTGTTACTAATTTTAATTATCACCAAATTTCAATGCAGTGCAGCTAAAAATCTGCCATGATGTATAAACGTTACAGCTAAAAAGTTACATGTTTTATTCACATGACATTATTGTCCATGAGATTTTTATTAACACAACACAAATTTGACCTTAAAATTATCATTACCATAATTCATCATAATGTTCTGCTTTAATACATTTTTTTGCAACCAGCTAATGATTCTTATTCCGTTCTCATTACTGTAATGCAGTGTTTTCTTACTGTATTAGAATTTCATAAATGAACAATTTATGTAAAGATCATGTAAAAACGTTACAGATGTATTTTCTCGATACAAAACTGTTTCACTTTCATTACTGTAATTAAAAAAAGAGACGGAAGCAGCAGTTGTGAGTGGGGTGGCCAACTCTAGCTTCACCACTGCGTTAATTAAACTGAATAATTATAATAATATTCGCCTGCGTTAACGCTAATTTTGACAGCACTAATATGTATTTGGTTTAAATGTTGATACATTTTATGCATATATTATTGTACTGCACTGTTTTTATAAGCTAAAAGACAGTACAAATACAAAATATAGTTTAAATCTCTTATAAATAAGTGAATCTTTTAAAAAACGAATTTTTTTTTTTACGTTTTTGGGAATGCAATGTGACCATGGCACATTCTTGACAGGTTTCCTGAGATTTACTCTTCTCTGTGTGTGTTTTTCTCTGTCCCAGCTTAAATAGAGTAAACACTGCAATACTCCCTGCTTCACTTATGCTTTTGCGTGAGTGTGTGTCCTATGGGGCTTGTCAGGCGAGTGTTTACACTTCCTCTCTCTCCCCCCTCCTTCCCTTTCTAATTTAGAGTAATAGCAGTGTGTCGTCAGAAGAGCGACAGCAAACGACTCTCATTATTAACACATAGAGAAAGTGTGTGTGTGCGTGTGCGTGTGCATATGACCCTTCCATTTCCGCTGCTGTCACGTAATTGCATGTCTTGACTCGCCATCAATGTCACCGGAAATTGTCAATGTCTGTCTGTGTGAGGCAGAAGGACAGATTTTGTGGAAGTGTGTGTGGTGAATACTAAAACCCACAGAGACTCCGTTTCGGCTCAGATTTGTTCTTGAATCCGTCCTCGGAGTCGTCCACGCTGGCAACAACAAACCACCTTCACAGTGATAAACTGAGGGTCACAGTCTACACATGGGTCACCTGAGAGTTTATTAATAACACAATATATACAAGAAAATGTTTTGAGCAGCAGATCAGTATATTAGAATGATTTCTGAAGGATCGTGTGGCACTGGAGTAATGATACTGAAAATTGAGCTTTGATCATAGGAATAAATTACAATTTACAATATATTTACACAGACAACTGTTATTTTGAATTGTAATACAGTATTACTGTTTTACTGTAAATTTAATCAAATAACTGTAGACTTGGTGAGGGGAATCGCTTTAACTTTAATTTGTCATAAAGGTGTGTTTTGTGAGATTTAGACACATCCTGGTGTTTAATTGAGATGTGTGTTGTTGTGTAGCTGGACGCAGAGTTGACGGCCCGTCACGAGCTGCAGGTGGAGCTGAAGAAGATGGAGGCCGATTACGAGCAGAAGGTTCTGGAGCTGAGCACTGAGAAAGAGACGCTGGGGAAAGAGAAGAACGAGCAGGAGAAAGAGAACCAGGGCCTGCAGTCAGAGATCAGCCAACTGAAAGAGAAGGTACACCGACAGGAAGTGATGTCATCTCTCTATTACCAGCTTTGGTTAAACAGACCAACATAACTTTTGGTCAACCAGTGGTGTGAGTTTAGTGCGGAACTTCCTGTTTGTTTAAATGTTTTTAAAAACAATGGACTTTTCAAATTTCTGGGATTTTCAGAAGCGGAAATAAACTACAGCAAATACATTTAACATAAGTTTTATAAATATTTTACAAATACAGTTAGATTTTTTGCTGTCACAGTTGCTTTAAAAGCAAAAGAAAGAAGTCCACGGTAGCATTTTTCTGACTTTCCAACAGCATTAACCATTTTTCTGTAGTTACTGTGTAATATTAATTGTGGGAACACTTCATCACAGTATACAGTATTGTTCAAAATAATAGCAGTACAATGTGACTAACCAGAATAATCAAGGTTTTTCGTATATTTTTTTTATTGCTACGTGGCAAACAAGTTACCAGTAGGTTCAGTAGATTCTCAGAAAACAAATGAGACCCAGCATTCATGATATGCACGCTCTTAAGGCTGTGCAATTGGGCAATTAGTTGAATTAGTTGAAAGGGGTGTGTTCAAAAAAATAGCAGTGTGGCATTCAATCACTGAGGTCATCAATTTTGTGAAGAAACCGGTGTGAATCAGGTGGCCCCTATTTAAGGATGAAGCCAACACTTGTTGAACATGCATTTGAAAGCTGAGGAAAATGGGTCGTTCAAGACATTGTTCAGAAGAACAGCGTACTTTGATTAAAAAGTTGATTAGAGAGGGGAAAACCTATAAAGAGGTGCAAAAAATGATAGGCTGTTCAGCTAAAATGATCTCCAATGCCTTAAAATGGAGAGCAAAACCAGAGAGACGTGGAAGAAAACGGAAGACAACCATCAAAATGGATAGAAGAATAACCAGAATGGCAAAGGCTCAGCCAATGATCACCTCCAGGATGATCAAAGACAGTCTGGAGTTACCTGTAAGTACTGTGACAGTTAGAAGACGTCTGTGTGAAGCTAATCTATTTTCAAGAATCCCCCGCAAAGTCCCTCTGTTAAAAAAAAGGCATGTGCAGAAGAGGTTACAATTTGCCAAAGAAAACATCAACTGGCCTAAAGAGAAATGGAGGAACATTTTGTGGACTGATGAGAGTAAAATTGTTCTTTTTGGGTCCAAGGGCCACAGGCAGTGAGACGACCCCCAAACTCTGAATTCAAGCCACAGTACACAGTGAAGACAGTGAAGCATGGAGGTGCAAGCATCATGATATGGGCATGTTTCTCCTACTATGGTGTTGGGCCTATTTATCGCATACCAGGGATCATGGATCAGTTTGCATATGTTAAAATACTTGAAGAGGTCATGTTGCCCTATGCTGAAGAGGACATGCCCTTGAAATGGTTGTTTCAACAAGACAATGACCCAAAACACACTAGTAAACGGGCAAAGTCTTGGTTCCAAACCAACACAATTAATGTTATGGAGTGGCCAGCCCAATCTCCAGACCTTAATCCAATTGAGAACTTGTGGGGTGATATCAAAAATGCTGTTTCTGAAGCAAAACCAAGAAATGTGAATGAATTGTGGAATGTTGTTAAAGAATCATGGAGTGGAATAACAGCTGAGAGGTGCCACAAGTTGGTTGACTCCATGCCACACAGATGTCAAGCAGTTTTAAAAAACTGTGGTCATACAACTAAATATTAGTTTAGTGATTCACAGGATTGCTAAATCCCAGAAAAAAAAAATGTTAGTACAAAATAGTTTTGAGTTTGTACAGTCAAAGGTAGACACTGCTATTTTTTTGAACACACCCCTTTCAACTAATTGCCCAATTGCACAGCCTTAAGAGCGGGCATATCATGAATGCTGGGTCTTGTTTGTTTTCTGAGAATCTACTGAACCTACTGGTAACTTGTTTGCCACGTAGCAATAAAAAATATATTAAAAACCTTGATTATTCTGGTTAGTCATATTGTACTGCTATTATTTTGAACAATACTGTATGAAAGGGATTCATCATTTTTATTTATACATTATTTTACAGTCTCATCAGGATTTCACGTTTTTCTGTGTGTATGTGATTTTTGTTATGAAAATGACTGATTTTGTGATGGTAATTACCAGAATTGTTTGTCAAATTGGCATTTTTTGTTTTAGAATTAGAACACCACATGTACTACATTATAGTGTTACGAAAACGAAAACTATGCCTAAGACAAGACGATGATCAGATGACAAAAAGTTCAATAAACAATAACTGACAAAAAAAAAACCACTTTAATGTATAAAAAAATGTAACCATACAAAAATGTATTATTATACTCATCAAAAACCGGAAACAAAATATAATCTTAGGTAGGATCTTGTTATTTTTGTGTTTTAATAATCTAAAACCTAATTTAGCACACATTTTACAATAATGCATCCGAATCAGACTCTCTGCTCTTCTATATATTAATGGGCAGTTCTCCAGCAGAATAAACTACAAAGTTGACCAGACTGTGTTTCTGAGAGAAATATGAACAGAGAAGAGAGTTAACAAATGTGAGAGAAGGAGAGATATAAATAGAAGAGGAAGGACAGTAATGATGTTTATTTATTATCTAACAAACACAACACAGACGAGCTTCAGATAATTACAGTGGAAAGTGATGAAGCGCAGCCGTCAGCAGAAGTTCAGATGTTTGGACGCTTCATATGTCCATCCACGTATATATATTTATAGTCTGAGAGAAGTTGCTGAACTCAACCAACTCATCACCTACAGTTAAACAAGCTTCAGCTAGAACCCCCTGAACTACTTCAGATTCTCTCTCTTTCTCCGATGTGACATTAGGAGGCTGGTCACTTTTTTATGAGTTCTGCCAAGTTCTGGGTAAATAAATCATGCTGCTAATTAGACATGAATTTAGACATACCCTCAAACTCTTGCCGGATCGTCTTCTGTCCGTCTGTCTCTCTCCCTCCATCAGTTAACTAGATTTTTACATTTTATGCAGAAACCACACAAGTAATGAAAAGTTGCAATTGCATTTTTATTTTGTGATAGAAAAAAAGAATTGTGAAATGTGAACTGAATCTGAGACAAAGTCAGGGCTCATAACGCTCACTCACATTACAAGAGCGCTGTCCCGAGCGAAGGTGCTGAATTAGTTGGCATCGATTGCTCATGAATCGATTTTCCACTTCACACGAAGGTGCAATACAGCGTTAAGAAAGACAACACGTTCTATGCAAATGAAACATTCCTCAAATCATTACAGTAACATTTATTTTGATATTCTGATAAGTTATCAGTAGAATATAGATTATAAATTAAATTATCAAATGGTCAGTAAAATGTTCACACGATATGTTGTGACGGTTAGACGAACCGGGTATCCCTCGCTAATCTTCCATCCTCCTTATCCCATTTTGCCACTTGTGCCGCTACTTGATATGGGTTTAACTACTTCTAAAAAAAATTATGTATTACACTTTTATATTAATGGTAAGGTACTACAATCATAATTGATTGGCAAGCAGCTGCAGTTACTTCTGTTTAATGCGGTATTGATTGCCATTGGTTAATGTTTTCAATAAAAAGCAACCTATCTAAAATGAACAGAGAAACAAAAAGGTCTGAGAAGGTCCAGCAGCTCCATAATGAGCTGTCTTTTGGAGGCAATTTTTTTTATATATATATATATATATATATATATATATATATATATATATATATATATATATATATATATATATAGCCACGCCAGGCAAAATGTCAAAAGTGCTTAAGTTTTGCCGAATAAAAAAATTTAAATGGACTAAACGGCTCCGCATCCGGCGCCGTCTTTGATTCAATACAAGGACACGCTGGAACTGGACACCGCCATGCTTACCCATTTATAGATCTTTGCCATTTAGAGCCAAATTGTTTGCCAGATTTTAATTATCAAAATGTGATTGCCAATTCGCTTGAATTACATTACGAAAAAGCCTAGGCTAATTACCACCATATTAGGTCTGATACCACATAAAGTCAACTTTGTATCCATTGCGAACATAATTTATTATGAGTCTTAAAATGAAACATAAAATCATTGTTGAGCCACAATATTGTCAACATACCTGGTTTGACTTGTACTGCGCTGCACTGATTTCTAAAGACTGCTTCACAGTGGCGGAGACTAGCGTATTGAGCTCAAACAACGCCAACCTTACGAAAGTGTGACTTACAGAAGATATACTTAGCGTACGAACGTGTCGGGAATCATGCCATAAGGTTAAAAGAGAGGTTAAGGTATTGGTTAAGAACTACTTGGCGATAAGAACGTTTTGGGGAACCGGGCCCAGAATTGTGAGATATAAACAAGTCCTTTTTCAAAATTTTCATTTTGCAATTCTTAGTTTGTTTTGCGAATATTTTTTTATTTTTTCCAGGATTACAAGTTTATATTGAAAGTTTTTTGCAAATCTTAATTTATTTCTTACAATTCTGAAAAAAATTCAGAATTTGTAGATTAAAAAGTTAGTTAAATAACTTTTACGTTTTTTTTTATTTTTTTATTCCGTGGCAAAAACGGACTTCCACTGTATTGTTTGAAGTGAAATTAAATCAAAGTTTGTACACCTCTGTGTTTCTTCTGTTTGTCAGATTGAGAAGCTCTCTAAAGATCTCAAAGAAGCCAAAGCGAAGGTCATCACTGTGACCGTGCCTGTGCCTGTGGCTCCGCCCCCCAGCCAGTCAGCTTCCTCTGTGCCACCTCCGCCTTGTCCTGGTGGAGCTAGCCTCCCACCTCCTCCTCCACCGGGACAAACAGCTATGCCCCCGCCACCACCGCCGCCTCCTCTGCCCGGAGCACTTGGCCTGGCTCCGCCCCCTCCACCGCCTCCTTTACCCGGAGCACCTGGTATGCCACCTCCCCCTCCGCCTCCACCTCTTCCCGGGGCAGCCAATATGCCGCCACCTCCTCCACCTTTACCGGGTGCACCTGGAATGCCTCCTCCTCCTCCTCCTTTACCTGGAGCACCTGGTATGCCGCCTCCTCCGCCTCCTCCACCTGGAATGCCCGGTATGCCTCCTCCACCTCCTCCGATGGGCGGTCCTGGGATGCCACCGCCCCCTCCGGGTGGGTTTGGTGGATGGGCGCCTGCTGTTCCTCAGCTGCCCTTCGGCCTCCAGCCTAAGAAAGACTACAAACCTGAGGTGCAGCTGAAGAGAGCCAACTGGAGCAAGGTGTGTATGTTCCCACATGTCTGCATCTCCTGTTTCGGATATAAATGATGGTACATTCGCCTCATCATCATCACTATTAGTCCAGTCACTATTAGAGAAATAGTTCTAGCTGTTTAATGCTCAAACTAGGTAATGATTCTAGAGGAGGGCACACAAATGAAAAATAGTCAGACTTGGCAAACTTTTCTAGAACAAAATACATGAAAAAGCAAATCAAAAGCTACGTAAAAATAGTAATAATAATAAGTAATTTAATGTGTATTTTAATTTAACACATTAATTATATTGTTAATATTATAAATAAAAATTATATATATATATATATATATATATATATATATATATATATATATATATTATTTTTTTCTTTTCTTTTTTTTTTACGTAACCTAACTAAAAAAAATAGATTTTTATCATTTATTTGCTTAAAAAAATAAATGATTGATTTGCCAATGGGGTAAGAAAAATAAAGATAATAATATTAATATAACTAAAGTAAAATTTTATATATATATATATATATATATATATTCTCTAATACATACTCTAATGGCAATAATTATGTACAAGGCAAAAGTACTGATGAAGAAGATATTTTTGTGTGTGTGTGTCAGCATAGCCGTAGTTTCAACCCGTATGTCTCCCAAGTGCAAGTGACACACGTGACAATGAGCTGTTTATCATGAACACGCTGCTCTCTTCCTCCGATCTCTCTCTCTCGCTCTCTCTCTCTCTCTCCCTCTCTCTCTCTCTCTCTCTCTCTCTCCCTCTCTCTCTCTCTCTCTCTCTCTCTCTCTCTCTCTCCTCCCTCCCTCCCTTTCCTTCACTGGCTTTTCCTCGGCCTCCACAAGAGTAAAAACATCAAAACGGCCCTGTCTCCTTTTAGCCTAAAGCTACTCTTTAATGGCTTCAGTGGAATTCATGAGTGTTTAGAGTCTCAGTGGTTAGAGCTCTTTGAGGATGTCAGTGAAATAGCTTTTTAATAAGCCTGTGTCTTTTGACTGTGTCTCCGAAAGATAATTAAATTGCTGGTAGAAAGCATTCTTTTGTAATTTAAATTAAAAAAAAATTCCACTTTCCTCTCATCCTCTTCAGCGTAGTCGTCTTATCTCATGACGCTCCTGACACACACTCTCGCTCTCGCTCGCTCGCTCTCTCTCGCTCGCTCTCTCTCGCTCAGGGTAATTAGATGCTGCTGTATCATTAGAGGTTGTACCTTGTCTCTGTGTCCTAACCTCTCTTTGCCGAATCCTCTTTCCCCTTATGCATTTAATTCTCGTCTTCTCCTCTCAGATTTGTTTTTTTTTCACATTTCAGTGGAAATGGAGGTGAGAGATGCTGCACTTACATAGACAGTCATTTAATATTCTCTGACTAATGGTGAATGTTAAACATTCACAGAGGCTTCGTCATTGCAATGCATTTTTCTTGAGTGCTTAATCGTTTCAGTATGCCAATCTATTTATGATTATTTTGGCACCTTTATATAAACAGTTACTTAACTAAAAATAAAAAAATATATACATATATGTATATGTGTATTAGGGGTTGAACGACTAGTGATTTTGATTTTTTTTTGTTATTTTAACTGTTGCAAAATGGAGCGTAAATGTGGAAGT
>NC_068419.1:254974-281376 GCF_023724105.1 Carassius gibelio | reverse complement strand
GTGACTTTTGGCTAGCTGTTCTGTTTTATGGTGGATATTATAGTCGGTTAGGACGGCTTTATGTGGCTCAAATCCTCTTCCTTCATGCTTGAGCTCCTCCAGGCGAACGGTCGCAGCATGTGCCATCACTTCACAGGATTAAACACAGTCTCATATGGGGCAATGGCTCAAGCCAGGCCTGTATTAGATAAATACGCTGGGTGCTTTTGCATAAAGACAACCCATAACAATAATGCAGCTTTATGTATGATTGCGATATTTACTTATATTGCCTTTTACAATTTTCTCACCAGAACTGGTGTTGCTCTCTGTATAAAAACTACAGTGATCTGTCAATCATTATCAGCTGCAATGAGCCTGGAAGTGTCAACAGTGAAGACAGCAGCAAAGTCTGATGGGATGGAACAAGGATAAAAATGCTGAATAGAGAAAAAAAAACTGTTGTTTCTTAAAAACCTTGGCCTTTTAAAAGAGACATTGCTCTTACAATTAGTGTCCTCACATCTCGCAATGCGAATGAAAGCATTTAAAAGAAAAAAAATGTAAATTTTAAAAGAAAAAAAAATAGTGTGGGCATTTTACATGAAAATGTTCTTAGAGAATTATTGATGCCGTGCTTCAGACAGTGTTGAGGGTAAATAAGACCAAAACACATGGCAGCTGTAAGTTAATTAAAACCCAGCCGATTGGATTGGAGTAATGCTGAACTTAAAATGCAGAGATGATAAAACATGAGTGATAGAGTGAGGATCAGGTCTTTTTCTAACACAAGCCCAGTGCTTATTTGCTCTAGTTAATTTCTGTGTGTTGTTGTTCAGAGCAAGAGAGCCTATTAAATCACATTAAATTGTGCAGCGTTGTTCCAAATTTAAATGCAGGGATTATCTGATTGTGTATTTTGGAAGATTCTTCATAACTGTGATTAATTTGTTACTCGTTTATTCACTTACACTTTCATTCAATTTTTCAAGATTATTCTTTTTTTTTACTTTCATTGTGGCTTTTAATTTTCTAATTAATCTTTTTGGTCACATCATCTGACTGGCTTTACCTTCTTTTTTTTTCTTGTTTGTCCTAAGGCTGGAATTTAAAATACAACACAGCATTTGTTTTATATTAAGTTTATATAAAATATATAAAATTTAACCAAATGTTATAATCTTAAAATTATTATTATTATTATTATTATTATTATTATTATTATTATTATTATTATTTAGTATTTTTTAATTTTTTTAATTGATGTTAAGAATCAGAATCAGTGAGAATCAGAAATCAATCGAATAAGACAATCATATTTATTGCCTTGATCTTGCTAATGTTAAATTATCAGCAGTTATATATATATATATATATATATATATATATATATATATATATATATATATATATATATATATATATAATTCTTTTTTTTTTATATATTCATTGAGTCACATAATCATTTGTGAAGTATATTCCTATTTGTAACTTCCTTTTCATCTCAAGAATTCAAAAGCCTTGGAGATCTTCACATTAAAGCAGACACTTAGAGATTTCTTTAGCCATCAGCACCACTACTTTACACACAGTAGTAGTTTCTTGTCAGGGTGTCTTTGCGTGTTGACATCAGTTTGGTTCCATGTAGCTGATCCAGGGCACTTCAACTGTTCACTTACAGGTCACTCTTCAATTCTGAGCCAGGAGGAATGCTTTGAGAGTCCTCTTTGACGTGCCGATGTGCATGTATCTTCCCTGGCTGGGTCAGTGAATAGGAATGAGAATGATCAGGGGCTCAAGTGGATCTTCAAAACAGCACTACTGTATTCATCGGTGCAGTGGCTCCAGAACTGGGTGGACCCACTTTAAAAGTACTGGTACTGAGACATATATACATACACTGTCTAAACTGATTGTTCGGTTTCCTATAGGTTCCCCTGTGTGGTGAGCGGTGGCGCACTGTGTGTGAGTCGAGGCAGCTTGCTCGGGAACGCTGGTCAGTCAGCTTTAATGAATCTGCAGCCAGTGCCAGAGCAGTTGTGTGGAGATGAAATTGCATTGGCCTTTCTGGATTCTGAGTTAATTGGCTGATTGTGGCGCTCTCTGCCTGCTCTTAATTTATGACTCTCTGCATGCAAGTAGAACTGAGGAGCTGCTCTTGACCTTCTGGAATGAAAGCTGCCTCTGTTCGAATGTGTGTATGTGTGTGTGCATGGCGGAGGAGCTGAGGGTGACTGGAGAGAGTGAGAGAATTGGACTGAAATAGGCATAAAATATGGCAGTAATAGTATATATAAAAAAAAAACATTTAAAAACACTCATTCAGTTTTTCTACTTCAAAATAAATATTATATTATTTATTTTTGAGTGATTTTTATTTGATTTATTTATTTTGATTATTATATATATATATATATATATATATATATATATATATATATATACAGTATTGTTCAAAATAATAGCAGTACAATGTGACTAACCAGAATAATCAAGGTTTTTAGTATATTTTTTATTGCTATGTGGCAAACAAGTTACCAGTAGGTTCAGTAGATTGTCAGAAAACAAACAAGACCCAGCATTCATGATATGCACGCTCTTAAGGCTGTGCAATTGGGCAATTAGTTGAAAGGGGTGTGTTCAAAAAAATAGCAGTGTCTACCTTTGACTGTACAAACTCAAAACTATTTTGTACAAACATTTTTTTTTTCTGGGATTTAGCAATCCTGTGAATCACTAAACTAATATTTAGTTGTATGACCACAGTTTTTTAAAACTGCTTGACATCTGTGTGGCATGTAGTCAACCAACTTGTGGCACCTCTCAGCTGTTATTCCACTCCATGATTCTTTAACAACATTCCACAATTCATTCACATTTCTTGGTTTTGCTTCAGAAACAGCATTTTTGATATCACCCCACAAGTTCTCAATTGGATTAAGGTCTGGAGATTGGGCTGGCCACTCCATAACATTAATTTTGTTGGTTTGGAACCAAGACTTTGCCCGTTTACTAGTGTGTTTTGGGTCATTGTCTTGTTGAAACAACCATTTCAAGGGCATGTCCTCTTCAGCATAGGGCAACATGACCTCTTCAAGTATTTTAACATATGCAAACTGATCCATGATCCCTGGTATGCGATAAATAGGCCCAACACCATAGTAGGAGAAACATGCCCATATCATGATGCTTGCACCTCCATGCTTCACTGTCTTCACTGTGTACTGTGGCTTGAATTCAGAGTTTGGGGGTCGTCTCACAAACTGCCTGTGGCCCTTGGACCCAAAAAGAACAATTTTACTCTCATCAGTCCACAAAATGTTCCTCCATTTCTCTTTAGGCCAGTTGATGTGTTCTTTGGCAAATTGTAACCTCTTCTGCACATGCTTTTTTTTTAACAGAGGGACTTTGCGGGGGATTCTTGAAAATAGATTAGCTTCACACAGACGTCTTCTAACTGTCACAGTACTTACAGGTAACTCCAAACTGTCTTTGATCATCCTGGAGGTGATCATTGGCTGAGCCTTTGCCATTCTGGTTATTCTTCTATCCATTTTGATGGTCGTCTTCCGTTTTCTTCCACGTCTCTCTGGTTTTGCTCTCCATTTTAAGGCATTGGAGATCATTTTAGCTGAACAGCCTATCATTTTTTGCACCTCTTTATAGGTTTTCCCCTCTCTAATCAACTTTTTAATCAAAGTACGCTGTTCTTCTGAACAATGTCTTGAACGACCCATTTTCCTCAGCTTTCAAATGCATGTTCAACAAGTGTTGGCTTCATCCTTAAATAGGGGCCACCTGATTCACACCTGTTTCTTCACAAAATTGATGACCTCAGTGATTGAATGCCACACTGCTATTTTTTTGAACACACCCCTTTCAACTAATTCAACTAATTGCCCAATTGCACAGCCTTAAGAGCATGCATATCAAGAATGCTGGGTCTCATTTGTTTTCTGAGAATCTACTGAACCTACTGGTAACTTGTTTGCCACGTAGCAATAAAAAAATATACGAAAAACCTTGATTATTCTTGTTAGTCACATTGTACTGCTATTATTTTGAACAATACTGTATATATATATATTATATACACTGAATAAAATACGATCAAAGGAACTGAACTAGGCATTAAAACATTTTGATATACAGTCTAATAAACATATATTAATTTAAATATTTGGCAAGATTACAGTTAACTGTTTGCAATTTTAAATGATTTTACACTTTAAAATGTTATGTGAAATATTAAATTACATTAAGGTCATTTTAAACAAGGGAAATACAGACACAGAATATGATTTATACAGTATATACATTATAGTTTGTAAATAAGTATTATCTAATACTGGCTGATATCTGATCCGTAAATATACAATTTGAATACACTGTTAAATGTAATCTTTATATATATTTATATATAAAAGTATATTTATATTAAAGTTCAATTCCATTGGATAGAAATATATCAAATACAGCACATATGGTACAGATATATTGAGCATCCCTGAAAAAAATTGTCCAGTCCTTTTTGCCAAATGCTTTTCTGAATCTCTTTGATATTTCTATGTAGTTCAGCAGCCAATTACAACATAGCTCATTTGCATAAGTCTTAAGGAAACGGTAGCAGGAGCCTGTTTGATTCAGCGAGAGGATCCAAAAAGTTTTTGCACAACTAATTTGCAACAAGAACGCAAGACTTCAGCTCCCTTCAAACATGCATATCCATAAAAAGTGCTGTTTAAAGGTCAGCTTGGCTAACCGAAGTCGTTCTGTCACAGTTGACTAATCTAGCGCTACACAACGGCCTCACAGGTCACCCTCAGAGCCTAAAGTCTTTCCTCTTCACCTATGTGCTCTCTCCTTCAAGCCAGTCGTCCTTCTCTGGAAAGGTTGTCTTTTGACAGTCTGGGACCGGCAACCTAATCATATGGCTCTGTGTGAGAATTAAAGTGGCGGGCAGATCCCAGAGAAACCCCTGACAGTCTGCTTTTTCCTCCTGTTCTCCGCATTATTACATCTTCTGCTTTCAAGCCTGCCGTCTGTCCCTCTCACCCCCACAATCCCTCCCTTGTCCTCCTTGTCTTTTTCTCATTCCCTCTCCGAGGAGGAATGTTGTCTGGCAAAATAATCATTTATTGTGTGTGTATTTCTCTTCTGTTTGCTCTCTTTCTCTCCGTCGCTCTCCATCTCCCTCCGCAAGGCGTTGATGTCTTATCCACACACACTCTGCTCCCTCATAACAGGCAAGAATGTCAGTGCCGCTTGAAATCTGCCTTCTGGGTGACTCACTCCTCTCTCCCAGTCCCAATTAACCTTTCAGAACAGGAAACGCTAGAAAACTCAGAAAAGCCCACCAAGATTATCTATTAATCTGTTGCTTTTGTCTGCCAAGATGATTTATAATGACTCGGCCGCCACTGGCTCCTTTCTTCCTCTTAGGTCAAATATGTGTGTGTTGAACTATCGTGTTTGGTCACGTCAAATAAATTGTCCTTTTTTTCTAAAACACACTTATTTGGGTAGAAAGGGTGCGTATAACGTATCAGGATAGGAGTAAATATTTACTTAGAAGGTCACTGAAAACATATGTCTGTCTCTGTGTACATCTATCTATCTATCTATCTTTCTTTCTTTCTTTCTTTCTTTCTTCCATACGTCCGTTTATCTCTGTGTATATCTATCTATCTATCTATCTATCTGTCCGTCTGTCCGTCCGTCCGTCTGTTTTTCTCTGTGTAAATCTATCTATCTATCTATCCGTCCGTCCGTCCGTCCGTCCGTCCGTCCGTCCGTCCGTCTGTTTTTCTCTGTGTAAATCTATCTATCTATCTATCTATCTATCTATCTATCTATCTATCTATCTATCTATCTATCTATCTATCTATCTATCTATCTATCTATCTATCTATCTATCTATCTATCTGTCCGTCGGTCCGTCTGTTTTTTTCTGTGTATGTATATCTATCTATCTATCTATCTATCTGTCCGTCCGTCCGTCTGTTTTTCTCTGTGTAAATCTATCTATCTATCTATCTATCTATCTATCTATCTATCTATCTATCTATCTATCTATCTATCTATCTATCTATCTATCTATCTATCTGCCCGTCGGTCCGTCTGTTTTTCTCTGTGTATGTATATCTATCTATCTATCTATCTGTCCGTCCGTCCGTCTGTCCGTCCGTCTGTTTTTCTCTGTGTAAATCTATCTGTCTGTCTGTCTGTCTGTCTGTCCGTCCGTCCGTTTTTCTCTGTGTATGTATATCTATCTATCTATCTATCTATCTATCTGTCCGTCCGTCTGTTTTTCTCTGTGTAAATCTATCTATCTATCTATCTATCTATCTATCTATCTATCTATCTATCTATCTATCTATCTATCTATCTATCTATCTATCTGTCCGTCCGTCCGTCTGTTTTTCTCTGTGTAAATCTATCTATCTATCTATCTATCTATCTATCTATCTATCTATCTATCTATCTATCTATCTATCTATCTGTCCGTCCGTCTGTTTTTCTCTGTGTAAATCTATCTATCTATCTATCTATCTATCTATCTATCTATCTATCTATCTATCTATCTATCTATCTATCTATCTATCTATCTATCTATCTATCTATCTATCTATCTATCTTTCTTTTTCTTTCTTTCTTTCCATCCATCTGTTCATCTCTGTGTAGATCTATCTATCTATCTATCTGTCTGTCTGTCTGTCTGTATGTCTTTCTATTATCTATATCTATCTTTTGAAAAAGTGTGATGTTGTCAAAGTATGATATGAAAAATAATAACCTTTTCATTGTTTAATTGGCGCTAGACACACACACACACACACACACACATACACGTATTGTTTATTCTCAAAGATTAATGTTTCAATGTCAACACATTGTTTAAAAAAAAAAAATAGTAACAATAATTCAACGACTCATCCTTCTTCAAACCTCCACATTTGCCCATTTACCCCTGAAGACCAATGATAGTACTTTGAATCAGTTTCTGTTGAGGAACAATGCCAAATAATGATCAGTCCACCAATGAAATGTGACAGAAATGCCAAAGTTTGGACTCTATGAATGTAGTGTACGAGCTGACATCCGATCATAATTTAAACCGTTGTTCCCCTCAAACAAAAGACCTCCAGCTGCCAGAAACACCTCCAGATGTGCAACAGTAGAATCACAGCACTGCATTGTGAAATGAGTTGTCGTATTTTATGCGGGCATGCCTGTTGACTTTGTTAGAGTTGCTTGAGTCACATGTTGATCTTCTCGCTTACACATCCTCACCAAGCGCTGCCGATTAGACCACTTCCACTTAATTGTGGGTAATATTGTGGAAATATTGCACTCAAAATATCATTGTCAGGATCCTGCATCAAAGTTGTCAAATGTGAACACAATTTGTCTAGCCATTAGAATCTATTCATGTTAATGGGTGAAGCGCTGCTTAAACGTCTGAAATGGTTCTATTAGATGGTTGGAAGTTTCGATGTGATGGCAGGAAACTCAGCACGCTGCCTTGCATGTTTTATGTCTTTTGTTTAGTACCATTAAATGAACAGACCAGATAGTTTGGCCACAGCTGGACGTAATTACTCAATTAGAATATTTTAGCTGCGTATTGAACGTATGACCTCCGAGGAAGGTTCATATGGAGAGACACAATTTGCAAAGAAACTCCAACTGGGATTTGAGATATTACACAATAGAGCATTTTATTTTGGCTTGCTATTCATTGCCTGTTTTTGTGGAGGCATACTGCACCATTTTTGTTCTCTGTACTGTTTTTTTTTATTTATTTAGATGTCAAATGTTTTTTATGTCCCCGTGGTACAAAATTTCAATTAAGCTGACCACAGTAGACTGAGCATTTTCTACTTTGCAAAATGGATAATAATGTTTATTCGCAGCAGTAAGGCATTCCCACCTGGCTGTGTTTTGTTACCAGGCGGAGGTTGTCACGAAAATGTAATGGTTTGGACGCTCTGCCACAAATTTGTCACCTTCAACAGCAGCAGGTGTTTAGCGGAAGAATTTAAAGCTGCCGTCTTGCTGTGCGTGTGAGTGTGATTCAGTATCCGTCCGCTGTGTTTGCTTGTTGCCATGTTCCCTCACAGGAAGTGCAGTTGTGAAGCATGAACTAAAGTAGCCAATTAATGGAGACGTGGCCAATGGGAGCACTGGGCGTTACAGCAGGCTTGTAAATTGGAATAGTTTTGCTGTGAAAGCGTCATGCTGTTGGTCAGCTGGTGAGGTGAAGGACATCTCTCCTGGGTTGCTTGAATGGTTAAGATGCATCTGTGCTGTTTGTTCCTGGGACTAAAAGCCCGTTTTTAGCAGCTTCCTGTTTTTTTTATAATATATATGAAACAGTGTTCGTTTTGTGTCCTAGGCTCTCGACAGGTGCATTAGGCCCATCAGGATTTATTTTGTAGCCCGGAATATTTTTAAAAGGCCGCAAGAGTTGCACGGCATACTGGTACTAGACTTTTTAAAATTGGCATTATATATATTTATATATATATAAAAAATTGTACATCGAGTTTATAAAAGCAATAATAACAAAAAAAAAAATGTGTTCAGAAATTATGAAGTAAAACGTATGTTAATCAACAATATTCATTAAATGTATATTATATTATATTATATTATATTAGATTAGATTAGATTAGATTAGATTAGATTAGATTAGATTATTATTGTTTTGACATTATTGGGGTTATATACATTTCTTTAAATATTTTTCTCTAAATCAAGTGAATGAAATCCTAAATTTTACCAGGTTAAGAAAAGAAATTACTATTTAGCTCATATTTTGTTATATTATATTTGAATTATACATCTTACTCTTTTTTTTCTGAATTAAATTAATTTTTATTTTACTGGGCTCCTGACTCTTTTGCGGTTTTATATGTATGTATGTATATATATATATATATATATATATATATATATATATATATATATATATATATATATATATATATATATATATAGTTCAGAAATATATATTGAGTTCCATATAAAGCTCATTCTTTTTCAGCAATGGATTAATCATTATTTTGTGTGTGTCTCACCTTCACAGGCTCTTATGGCTCTTTTTTATTGGACGCAAAACATAATTAACTTGTCTGTGTACTTAACACTGACTCATCCATAGATTGACAGTCAGTCTACTCGGTCACTGCCTCTGACCTTTCCTCTAGTCTGAACATTCCGTGTGATATTGGCTAGAATCAGCACTTTGCACATTTCCATATTTGCACATCAGAACAGGATGTGAGATTGTATGGGTTGAGGGAGGCCAAGTCACTGCTGGCCTGCCAGTTTGTAAGTGCATACAGGAGACAATTATCTCACTAGTGTTCTCTTTCACTCTCTCTCTCTCTTTCCTCTACACCTCTAAATCAACATGCTGTGGCGTTTCCTCTACACAAAACTTTGACTGGCACTGAGCCTCCCAGGCCACCATTCAAAGCCGCGGTCGCCATAGTCACTCAGCATCCATTCTGTGAACTTGAATAAAAGGGAGGTCAGCGTGCTTTTCTAAGGCCATAAGGATGGACAATTCAGCAACCGCTGTTCATTTCTCAATGCACTCATTCAGAACAGTTCAATTAGGACTGAAATATTTGCTAGCGGACATTACAGCATTTTTATGCTTATTAGTGGTGGAATTTAACCCATTCCAGTGGTTTAAAGTTTTCTATTTACTGGAAGGATTTATTCTGATTTGATTCATTCAGAGCACTTTCTGTAGGTAGCACTTTCTGTAGGTTACACGCAGTGTTGGGGGTAATGCATTACAGGTAGTAATAAAGTAACTAGGGGGGTAACGGTACGCAAAAATCATGGTTCGGTACGTACCTCTGTTTTAAAGTCATGGTTCGGTTCATTTTCTGTACAGTAAGGGAAAGAAATGCAAACATTAAACTGCAGGTTGTTTATTACTATAAACTTTTTTTTTTACAATTTGTTTACGCTTTTTTTAAAATACTTTTTAAATTTCAAGCCCTGTACCGAAACTGTCCGGTATGAATACACGTACCGTTACACCCCTAAAAGTAACACATTACTTTTTTACTTTTTTGTTATTAAGATATAAAAAGTAAGCCCAGGAAAGGTAACGTAATGCATTACTTTCCATAAAAAGTAACGCAAGTGGTTGTTGTAATACATTACTTTAAAAAATAACTTTCCCCAACAATGGTTACACCATTACAAGCTTAAACCATTAACAAGAATGATTTATGAATAAGATTCATTCACAGGTCGCTCAGCTGCGGTCTGCACAGAAGTAAAGAATTATTCGTTTACAATATTCCTTTAAGTAACACATTCACAAGCGAAACACAACTAATATTTATAAGTGATTTTTCTGCTCTCCATATTGTTTATTCTTCAGCATGAAGTGTAATGAAACGATTCAGTTCCTTTATGTCTATGGCAGAAATCTCTCTCCAAGCATAAAAGCCTTTTCATCATCAACCTCCACGCACTTAACCCTCGACACCGAATATGTCATTTTCACTTCTCTGTTTCTATCACTCATATAAATCATAAAATCATATAGGATAAAAAGCAGTGCTCCCAATCTCAAAGCTTTTTTTCCATGAATAGGAATGTTAGCTCTTTGAACCCACCTTTATCTGTCATGGATTCAGCCTGCCCTTGGATTGCATTTTATTTCCTCATAAACACAGTAATCTTTTCACATATAGTCTGGAGGGACTTGAGTTTACCTTGGAGCTATTTGCTATCTGCCCTTTCCCCTTTCTCTGGAGAAAAAATAAAAGGTTTCTAAATCTTTTAGCGGGAAAAGATAATTGAAGGAAATTCAAAGCCTTGCCCGCAGTAAATATGGGTAATTGTTTTGCGAGATGTGCTGGCATCCTCGTCACTTTGGCTAATCACCCAGTCTCTGTTCTTTTGAGGCTGATCAAAACCAAGCAGGTCGTCCCAGGAAGCCTCTGAAAGTAGGTAGAAGCTTGAACTTGGCAATTTGGCCTTTTTTTTTCGCACAACGAGGAAGTTAATGGCCAGAAGGGTGCCAGTGAAGGCCAGGCAAGGGGTTTGATAGATCTTCTGGCTGCTCGGAGGACTGATTTGCCCATTTCCGTCTCTACTGTAGATCGTGTTGTTTACTTGTGAGTCTGAAAAGGTGCCCCAGGAATAAATCCTGTCCTCAGACCTTTCATCTCATCTCAAAACCTTGAAAATTCACCCCTGAATCTGTGAAAATTACTGACCTTTTATTATGTGTGTTTTTGTTTTTTTTATCCATCAAGACATTTTAAGGTGACGTCGTCCATTCCCCACAGCAGATATTGCATCTCTCCCGGTTTAATCTATGCATTTGGCAGTTCTCCGGGAGAGTGAGATTTGTTTATAGGCATGTGGCGTGGTGCTTGTTTGGTGAGGAGTCTCCTGTGAGCACTCAGAAGTGCCACACCATTGAAAGATGCCAGTCTCTCAGCCGTATGTGTCGTATCAGCTCGCCGTTCGACTTTCAGCATTCTTATTCTGACAGAGATTTGGTCACGCTCAATGAAAGCCGTGAGCTGAATCTAACAGTCAATGTTAATGGTCCCCTCGTGACCCACCCCAGCACACATTCACCCGGTCAGCCTGCTGTTTTACAGCACCAGTAAAAATACAGGCCAACTAATGAGGCATCTGCTTTTGTAAAATGATGTCTCTTTGGTTTAGGATTTTATGTTTGTATTCTTTTTAACTGTGTGGATAAAGATAAAAGCAGTTAATCCACTCGTCTTATTCAGGAAAAAAAGAGCATGTCTTTTAATATGCACAAACATTTTGATTAATTATCAGAGATCTTGAATGTTAGAAAATGTATGCATTTTTATAATTTCATTTTTATTTATTTTATTTCAGTATGTGACCCTGGACCACGAAACCAGTCATAAGTAGCATGAGTATATTTGGAGCAATAGTCAACAATACATTGTATAGGTCAAAATGATTTACATTTAGTCATTTAGCAGACGCTTTTATCCAAAGCGACATGATACATTTTTTTTACTTCTATGCCAAAATCATTAGGATATTAAGTCAAGATCATGCACCATGAAGATATTTTGTAAATTCCTACCATAAATATATCAAAAAGTAATTTTTGATTGCTTATATTCACTGCTAAGAACTTAATTTGGGCAACTTTAAAGGCAATTTTATATATATATATATATATATATATATATATATATATATATATATAATATATATATATATATATATATATATATATATATATATATATATATATATATATATATATATATATATATATATATATACACACACACATATATATATATATATATATATATATATATATATATATATATATATATATACACACACACATATATATATATATATATATATATATATATATATATATATATATATATATATATATACACACACATATATATATATATATATATATATATATATATATATATATATATATATACACACACACATTTATATATATATATATATATATTCACGATCAGATTCCAGATTTTCAAATAATTGTATCTCATCCAAATATTGTCCTATCCTAACAAACCATACATGAACAGAAAGCTTATTTTTTCAGCTCTCATATGTATAAATACATTTTTGTGATCCTAGGTAACATATTACAAAATATGGGGTGTTTTCTGAAATAATAGAAGTTATTAGTCATACATTATTAGAATTATGATTATATTAAACCATTTGCCTCATTTAGATGCACTGTGCATGTATTATAGTATTTTGACTAATCAAAATTCTTGAAATTGCTACGAAATATTTAGTTTTTTTAAGTAAAACTAAATAATACATTTGATTTTATTTTAGTTATACTTTAGTTAGAATTATTATTCAGTTTTTTTTTTTTTTAAATAAAATAATACATTTTATTTTATTTACTGTACATGTCACACATACATTATATGGGGAATAAGTAAATCACTTTTATTGATGTATATGCCTACTTTTTGGACCAACAAACTTCTGAATTTCTTTGAATTGAAATTTTCTAAATTTTATTTCCTGTCATTTCAAATTAAATTCCAAATCTTTGACCAAAAGGGAGCCAATTCAAAAGTTTATCTTTTCATCAAATGAAACACTAAAATACATCAAATGTCAAATGATCCAAAGAATAGTTTGCCTGAATTCCCAAGCTCTCAAATAGTATATCACTCAAATGTTGCATTTCTAAGTCAAAAATGAATTCTGTTTCTCAGTAAGTTATAAGGATCAGACCAACTGTGCCGTTCTGTGTGTGCGTCTGTATGATGTGCACAGGTGTGTATGTAAACAAATGATGCATACGAGAGTTTGTTGTCTGAGGTAACAAAGCCCAGACCCGCAGTTGTCAGGGTCTGAGAGACGAGCCTTTACTATATGCTGCAATGCGAGTTGTTTGTGTATCTCACATATTAGGACAGGTTTGACAGGCGGTCCCAGAAGAAGGTCTCTGTCTCTGTTAAATTTTTAAGAGCCTGCTAGATTTGTGCATTTCCAAAGCCCGCCTGAAGTCTTTTAGATGGGCGCCTTTGAAGCAACAGAATCCATCAGGATTTTTGCAATACTAATACAATCAAACGGGAATGGCTACCTTATGATTCATTTATGATGCAAGTGCAACACAAATGTGAATTTGTGGTGCATCTTCAAAGAGTGGCAGGAGAAAGCATGCTTAATTGATAGATGTTGTTTCTTACTATTCCGCTGTTCTTTCAGGGGCTCATTTTGCAGTGTGTCGATGTGTTGTTTCTATCTTTATACTGTATGTTACTATCGACCGTTTTCAGGTTTGTGTTCGCTCTGGATCGCTTGAAAGATGGTTTCCAGCCATTTCAGATGACTTCACTCAGCTGTTGAGATCAGAATATAAACATTTATTAAAAAGAACATTTTTCTTTGTAGAGGCGTTTGATTGACAGACCGAAGTAGTTCACTTGTCAAAGTCTCTATCAACCGGATGGCAACTTGTGACTTTGACTGTTTAGGTATTCACCGACGATACCAAGTGATACTTGTTTGGCATGAATAAATCGTCCGTTGACAGTGTTTTCTGATACAGATTTGTTTTGGCAGTGATTTGCTTTTATTTTGCCCTTATCAGTTCCAGATCTATGGACAAACTGTCTCTGTTCCTTACGTGTGGTGACAGACAGAAGAGAGAGTGAGTTAGAGCCACAGAACGCATTTGTGAAGAGGTTTTATCGGTTATGGGTGTTGTAATTCAGCATCCATTACGTTAATGACTCTAGATGTGCAATACAGAAGACATTTTTCATTTACCAGTCATCTTTTTGTGTCTGTTACCCGTTTATTGATTGTTAGTTTTGTTACAAATCGAGATGTCTTAGGTGCTGTTGAACAACCATTTCCATTGTTATAATGGTAAATTCATTGACAGCGGCCTGCTGTGTATCAAAGTGCTTCTTACCTAGAGGAAAACTGCACTGAGGTACACTTCTTTCAGACTATCAGATCTAATGGAGTTTTCAGTTGTTTCACTGAAGTATCAATTTCCTCATTTGAGCCTCAGGTGTTTCTCTTGCAGTTCCTTAGGGAAAAAATACTAAAGGAAAGTGTGACAGTTATTGAAATACTGTAAGTCTAGAGCTACACTGCCGTTCAAATTTGGGGGCAGTTGTCATCATTTTGGAGTAAAGTTTTTATAATTTATGAAGATTTCTATTTCATATGCTGTAAATGCTGTTCTTTGGAACTTTATATTCATCAAAGATTCTTGATGTATCACAGTTTTGTCAATAATACAATGTTTCTTGAGCACCAAATCATAATAAAATTGAAAATAATCATGTTAAATTTGTAAGAATATCTGACTGTTTAACTGTCTTTTCAAATAAATGCAGCTTGGTGAGCATAAAGAATCTAAAAATATAAATGTAAAAAAAAATAACAATAAAAAAAAAAAATATATATATATATATATATATATATATACATACAATAGCTTGAATGCACTATACACATCATATGTAATATATTTTTTAATTTATTTAAATTGTTTTAAATATTTTTGGGGGAGAATAAATTCAGAAATGTCAAACATTTTATATTAAATGTCATAAAGAAAGCAGTGAGTGTGTGTGTGTGTGTGTGTGTGTGTGTCAAGGTCAGGACATTATGTAAAATATCAGATCATTTGACTTTTATATGATAAAGCAAGGTTAGTTCAGGTTACTTATTTTCAAATAGAAAAAAAAGAAAAATTAGTCAAAATATATTTAAAAACTTTTGAAAAAATGTTAGTAATTTTTCCTTTGTGGGTACACCACATGACATTTTTAGAGTATGAAATTAAATTAATCTTTTTTCAGAAAAAGCATGTTTTCCTAAACTTAACAACACGCTAAATAAGGACATTTTCAAGAACTTGTAAATTTGTTTTTTATTAGATTTTGAAAAGATTTTTCACATCTTTGGGGTAGATAAGACTTCCTCTTCATTGGATTCTCCTGAGACAGGAGGCCAAATAAACAAAGACAAAAATGAGGCATCTGTGGGACAGCAGTGATGGGTCGATAGTCATATCCGACCCATGAGTGAAGGACTGTGGGGCATTAGGACCCAGTGACACTCTGTGACATTTAATCTGGGAGGGTGTCAGAATGTACTTCCACTCTTTTTTGGCGCTTCACTGGCCGCAGGTTCAGACACGGACGTGGGAGCTCTGATTGGCTGGAGCGACTCAGGTACAGGCTTGAGCCACTGCAGCTGTCAAACATGGTTAACCGCAGTGGCCCCTGAGATAGCATTCAATACTGTTCCCTTAACGTCTTGCATGCCCTCTCTGACACCTCATCTCATGTTTTTCTGCTCTTTCACCAAAAGCATCTGACAGAACTGACAGACAGGAGCCTCTCAGCAAACCTGGCTTTGCCAAACAGTGGGGGTGGAAGTTTGGAGCTCTGGCACGGCTTGCATGGTTGTGTACAAATAATAAGGGATCATCTCTCCGATCTCCAGACAGATCTGGTCTGCTGGTCTTTTCATGCTGATGCAATCCCCTCATTTATTAGTCTTTGCATGTTTTAATACCTTCAGTGTAAAATATGAGGTTAAAAAAGTAAAACAGTTACAAAATGATAGAGCAAGGACTTAGGGGCCATAGGGCCCTATCATACACCTGGCACAATGTGGCGTAAGTGTTTTTGCTAGTTTCAGCCAGACGCGGTTCTCATTTCCCCGTCCTGCGCCATGTTGTTTAAATAACAAATGCATTCGTTCCCATTTGTGCACTCAGGGGGGTGCTGGTCTGAAAACGAGGCGAATTGTTGACATATTGCTATTTTGAGGAACTGAAAATAGACTGCGCTTTAAACCAACTCAAACCTGCTCTAAAGTCTGTTGCAAAGTTTTTTCTTTGATATTTAAAGAGTGCGTTATCATAGGCTGGTCCACAAGGCACATACACCCAACAGCAGCACACAAACATGCCAAATATAAAAAAGTAAAAGATTACAATGTAAAATAATGTAATTGTGTAGGCTACATAAAAATTGAAATGCTTACATGTCATAATGGATTGTCATCGCATGTATCAGAATTTGCTCACGCATGATCAGCTCCGTTCCCTCTCTGAAGAGTTTCTGTCTTTTTGCTCTTGCAAAGTCCACTGTATAAATATCAAATCCATCATGGTACAACCACAACTGCCTCTTAAAAGGAATGGTAGATGACACTCTGATTTGTTTATTGCATGTTATGCCCAAAAAACACCCATTATTGGTTAAGAGAATTGGGACAACCCGTTTAGACCATGCGCCCGGGCGCGCCAACCGATTTCCCTTTGTTAAACTAGCAAAAGTGGATTGTGCCAAGCACTTTAGACCATGTGCTTAGATCGTTAAAATATTCTTTCGGTTGGTGTTTTGTAGTAATGACTGGTTGGTTAATTGTACTTGAAAGTATGTAATTGTATTTTCCAGAATTTGCTCTGCACAATTTTGTGGGTGAAATTCTGTCATTCCACTAATAATTTTGAGCAATTGTGATTTTCACAATTCAAGGGTGAAGTTTCAAGGGTGAAAAAGTTATGGCGGTCCTTAGATCATTCAGTTCCGCTGGAAATGCAGCTGCTCTTGGCCTCCCCCTGGTGGTCCGGAGAACTTCTGTAAAGGCAACTTGATATTTTGTTGGTTAATATTATGATGTCACATTTTGTTTATTTTGCTGGTAACATTGTGTTTTGCCTTCCAGCACCACCATATTGAAGCCTTGACAACCATTGCTTTGTTTGTTGCTGCAGTTTTTTTTTTTTTTAGTTCTGATTCTGCAAAGACCTTAAACTTTAGGATGCAAACAGAGTCTCTTGACACTTGATTTTCCCATTATTATAAAAAATAATTCCAGTGTAATCTGAGATCAAAGCTTGTTGTGTTTGGTTTCACTACAGTCTATCAAAATGATCAGGTCAGGATAATAAGAGAAATAACTCGAGGTTTACAGCTAAAAGTGAGGAGAGGAGTTTTGGGGTTCTACAACAACTCTTTCAGAGCACTCTGAGATGGAAAGGTTTGTTTGATTCAAAACTAAACATTTCTGATTGTTGGTTACAATTATCATTACAGATGATATGAAAAAGCTATGTTTAAAGGCCTGTTCACCGAAAAATGTCAAATGCTTTCATTTACTCACCCTCAAGTAGATACAAACCTGTGTGAACTTCTTTTTTAAGAAGATGTTTCAAGAATGTTGTTAACCAAATAGTTGCTGTTCCCAATTGACGTTTGGGTGAAATCAGTCAATGGCAACCAGGAACTGTTTGGTTTCCCACATTCTTTATAATACCTTCTTTTATGTTCAGCAGAAAAAAGAAACTCCAGTAAACGTATTACTTATAAACTTGAGAATTGCAGGACTATTGTTTTTCTCTTGTATATTTAGTAGCAATACAGACCACTGTGCACACATTTACATCACATTCAAATTAGCCTCTGCCTCTCAGTTGAACAGCAACTGTAACTGCAAATGCCTAAAGAGTCCTTTTAACTTCCTCCCCTTTATTTTTATTTTTTGTATCCAAAATGGTTGGAAAAGCCAGATTGTGCTTTTGTTTGTATGTTAATTTTGGACTCTAGAGGCAAGCCAGGCTCAAACACATGCAATATATCGGAGCACATTTCTCTAACTTCACTGCTGTAAGAATTTTTTTTCGTGTGTGTGTAGTTTTTCTCTTAAGTGATTTGTTGTGTTGACAGACAACGATCATCACAAATTGAGTTTTTCAAACATATGGTGTCTAGCTCAGCGATAGGCCGCTTGACTGTAGGCGGCACGTTCACCTGCTGACACTTTCAAAGCTGTGTGTTTTTGTTACAGGAGGGGCGGGCAGTGGGCCTCGTCTCCACGTCATCCCCCCCTTCCTCTGGCCTCATTAGTAAGACCTTGCCTCCAGGTTCCACGCACCAGGTTTCTGGGGTCATACATGGGTGTTTCTTCAGTTACAGTCACTTTTATGTCCCAAGGATAGATTTGATTTACAACATATTTCAGCTTCTTTTGTTTTGATATGTGAAGATGTGAAAACTTTTCTTCATGCTTTCATTTATTTTACTTTTTAAAAATGTATTTTATGTATAGAAGTTCCAATATTTAAAAAAAAAAACATCATAAAATTATAAAATGATATTTAAAAAGATTACTAATGAAGAGTTTTTTCAAACCATAAAATAAATGACATCTATTTATGAAAGTTCAGGAAGAGAAATTACACAACTCTCTTTTGATTCATATGTTTGCACTGTTAGCTAGCAGAAACAGTGAAGTTTAAAAAGTGTGTTTGAAAGGAGTTTCCAAAAATGGCAATAAGAGAGCAAGTCTTGCCGAATAGGGGAGGCCTGTGTTCCCTGCGGTCCCCGGAAAAGCTTTGTGTCATTATCAACATAAAGTCTGTAATATCTGGATGTACTCCGTTAGATAAGAGTACTTTCTGGTTCAGTGTTTTTTGTAGCGATAGGGCCACCAGAACCTGGAAGACGGCACTCAACTGCATTCTCTTGCTCTCACACACGTCAGAGGAGAGGAATATTTCCAGGATGTTCACTGGAGAGGAGCAAGAGTGGAAAAAAGATGGAGGGCTATCTTTAGACTCTCACTTCTTATGAAAAGGTTTTATTCTCCCTCTCGCGCTCACTCTCTTTCCCCATCCTGCTCGGAGAGTGTGTGTGTGTGTGTGTGTGTGTGTGCGTGTGTGTGAAGGCTGTTATCTGTATGCAAATGTTGTTCTTTTCTATGGAAAGGGAGCTGGTTAACAATTCAGATCAGGTTTTGAAGCAATGCAACTACCAAGAAGCACATTTCAAAGAAAGCTGTGCTGCAGTTTGGTGCTTTTATGTATGTTGCATGGCAGTATTTTAAGAACAATTATTGCGTCCTGTTGATGTTTGAACTTGGAGATTGTGCTCTGCAGTACATACACAGAGCTGTTTTGTTTTGTCAGGCATTTAAATGATATTCAGATTCAAAATATCCACTATAAAGATGGATTATATTAAAGGAAATGAAAATTCTGTTATTATTTACTCAGTGCTGTTATTTTCTTTCTTCATGTTCAGTGGAACACACAGGAATCTCTGAAAAGTCTTTTTCCATACAAAAAAAAAAAACGAAACATGGTAATAACAGCATTTGTGTCCACAGTCCGATGGGGAAAAAAAATTGATTGAATTATTTATTCCAAATGTAAAACATTTAATCCTGTTCAATGAAAAAAATCAAATGCATGGTTTGTTTTGTCAGTTATCATTAGCATCATCTTCAGTGGTGACAGTAGAGTGCTCAAGTCTCTTGCTGAGATGACTAGTCCGAGATGCAGTAGCACATCACAAGTAAAACCTCTTTAAAGCCTTCCAATTACTGAAAAGAGTAAACAACGGCTTGGCGGATAATGTAACAGTTGAAAAACGTGTTGTGTGCTTGTGGGACTGTCATTAAACTCTCCTTGTTTTTCTTCTATAATTTAATTCAAACAAGCTCTAACGCTTTGTCTTGCTATTGAAGAAAGGTGTCCTTAATAGTGTGGGGTTCAACAAGGGTTAAGCACCAGGCAACACTGCCTCACAACAGTACTAGAAACTTTAAAATCCTAATAAAAAGCCCCATAATTTGTATTCCTATTCTCTCTACCTGCATGAGGGTTGTTTACATTTTTTTTCTTCTCAAAAACACAATCATGCACATACATGCTGTTCACATATTACTATAGGCCAGTTTGTGCTGATTACAGTGAGATTAGACACCGTTTCGATGTTTATAAGAAACTGAAAAAAGCACAAATGTCAGAGCACGTCAAAACTTCTCCAGGCTCCAAATATACATACCCCTAGACTCCAGAGGGAGTGCCTCTAATGCCTCCTAAACCTGAATTTGTTTTAAAGAGGGTTTTTTTTTTTTCTTGCTTGTAAAGATTTTATTATGAAAATGTAGAACTGATGAGGTTATATATTCAAAGCCATATTTTACCAGTCAGTTCTGTAGATTCACATGTGTATACATGAAATAAATCTGTGTCTAGCAGCTCAAACCATATGGACTGCAGGTTGACAGCTATTTGTGGTGTTTGCTGGAGATTCACAGCAGTTCGTTGGCCCTGTCAGAAGATGCTGTGCATCCCTTAAGCAAAGTTAGCGAGGTGGAATAAGTGAAGAGCAAGTATTTACATTAGCCTTCATTAAGCCCCCCATGCTACTCAGAAAGCACCTAATGTAATTAACACATTACTGAACCCTTAAACGGCACATCCACACCAGGCCATCGGCTCCACTTGCCTATGTTGTTATATGTTATGTTGCATTATGTTTTTAACTATGACGTAATTATACATATGATGTGGTTAATAATACATTTAAATACATTTAAATAGTTTTTGTTAGTAAATTAAATAAATCATGAAACTTAATAATAGATCCCCCAATCTCATTTGCATAAGAAGTTGAAGCGCGAAGAATCTGCATTTTGGCGGAAAGCCTATTGTATAGGCTGTGTGCCATAAAAAGATATTCATATTATTTTTTTTGTATACACAAACTGCAGTGAAATCTGGAAATAGCAGAAAAGGTAAGATGAAGATTCAGATGCTGTGCTTGATGACTCCGGACCCAGAAAATCAGATAAAGGTGGTCCATAGGAAAAAACTGTCTTAGCGGCTCAGTGTTCTACATTTATTCAAAAATAGATTTTAGAATATTAAATGTTTATTAATTTATTTTCATTAAGTAAACGCAAAGTTATTGTGCCTCTGCCATTGTACATTAACTTGAATCAAGCCCAAAAGATGTCTGTTTTAAAACAGTCGATTAGTAATTCACTCTTTGATTTGCTTCATAAAAGCCTCCATAGAGATTGTGTTGACAAACATCTTTATTGTGCATTATTTTCAACTTTTTAATGCACCAGCTATGCAATGTATCTGGTTGCCTTGAAAATAACTTCATATGCTACATCTGCTTATGTCTTGTGTAGATATATCTGTGTATTGTTATGCTCTATTATGGTATGTTATGCTCTATTATGGTATGTTACGTTTGGGACTTTATGTGCTACACTATTATGTCTGGGTTATATATATATATATATATATATATTATGGTATGTTGTGAATGTGCTATGTTATGTTGTTACTTTATGCTAGGTTGTAATCTACATCTTTATTATGTTATGTTTGAGTTATTTTTGTTTTGTTTTCTATTTATGGTATGTTACTTTATTTGCTACACCATTACATCTGGGTTATGTTGCAATATGGTATGAAATGTTACTTTACGCTTGGTTGTGATCTGTATCTGGATTATGTTACAGTATGTCTAAGTTAAGAAATGTTACTTTATGTAAAGTGTGTGATACATTTGTGTTATGTTTTGTTATTTTGTTTATGTGCTACTTCTGGGTTCGTTATGTCTGGGCTATGTTTGTTTTGTGTTTTGCCTTTGTTATGGTCTGTTCTGCAAGTTTGTTTTATTTTATTTTTTTATATGTTAGGTTATGTTACACTACATTATGTGACTAAAATGTGTATGTGTATAGGCCTTACCTAGAGGTAATTTTATTTGCACAGTCCACTGGAATGGGATTTGACAAGGATGTTAACCTGATAAGAATCTGACTGCTGAAATATATGCTAAATAATGCAACATCCAGTCTCTAGATGTTATAGAATAATCCGTTCAGTTAAATAAATGTACATTTAACTTTCATTACCTCTATTTACACTGGGAAGCTTACCCTGTCGAACTGTATCATTTGTTTGGAATGCATTTTTTTCCATAGTAATATTGCAAACTCTACAGCCATTTATTTTTAATTATTGTTTATTTTTCACAAAATATCTAGATGAAAGGCATTCAGCATGTCACTAATCCATCATTCTTGGACAGAAGGGAAATAGAAGGAGATGGAATTCATTTGAGTTTTTTTCTAGAAAAAAGTGGGTTACTTTAATGTAATATCCCTTACGAAAAAAAATGTTTGAATAAAATTCTGTCTATTTTGCCCGGAGCAGCAGTTTTTAGGTTCTGGATTCTGCAAATCAAAGCAGCAAAGACAGGAAAAGGTCTGTCAAGTCAAAATCAGTCGGGATCCCGTAGTGGATCCTGTCGTTAGCCTCTGCCAACCTCTAGTGTATTAATCTCCTTTGATGGAGACAATGCTCCGAGCCAGTAATTCATACCATCTGTGGTCACTGTATTTCTTAATTATCAGCATGCAGTACAGCTCTTTTCAACTTGACGCAGTGACGCGTCTAGCCAGCGTTTTAGTGATTGTAACCTTTTCAAACCAACTTCTGGCAGTTCATTTTGTCACCTCTTGCAGTTTTGAAACTTGCGTTCTCCGGTGCCAGTCTGTGGTATGGGAACAGATGGCATCTGCTTTTATTCTTGAAGTCCCTGAAATGGATGATAATTCTGTGTTGGGAATTGAAAGTACGAAGGTGTTGTCACACTGTAAATATTTTTAGGGACACGGATACAACAGGAGGGCCAATTTGTCTTACTGCCGGGTGAGTAGAGAAAGAACTGACAAATAAAGCGCCAACGGTCTGGCTGCAACATTTCTTTTTTGAAGGGAGACCGAACTGGCAAATGTTCTAATGCGACATGTCTGAGACTGAACCTGCTGCTGTCGCCACCTCTCTTCATCTGTAACCCTGAAAGAAACATACAATAATGCGCGTTTCTCTTTCTGCCTCTTCTTGCTTCCAGTTTTTCTTCTTTTCTTTTGTTGGTCCCGTTCTTTTGTACCTTTTCTGGCCCTCTCCAGTCAAAACCGGGATTAATTTAACATCTCAAACCATCTGCTTGGGTTCCGACAGGAATTGATTTAAGTACATGGCACTTGGAGCTAAGCCTCTCTTTGGTATTTTCATCTAGTGGTGAATTTCACTTTGGGGGCCAAAAGATTGAAATCTGATTCCATTTTTATTTATCTGTTTGGACCGTTCCCAATATAACTTGCACTGTAGGGCTTCAGGTTACAGAAATGGGTGCCTTGACGTGTATGAAAACTTGTAGAAACGACCCGCTTTTTACTAGTGTGATTTAAGTTTTGTAGATGTTATTTGACAGTTTCCCGATTTCCTGATATCTGTTATGATTCAGCAAGTGGATTACACCTCACAAAGGTGAGGTTTGTTATCTTAGTCTGACAACATTCAAGGTTTAACAGTCTGTATTTGAGTCTTGGTAACCTTGTACAGGAATGGCTTGCAATGAAATGTTCCTATTTATGAGCTTAACTTTTGCAGTTTAAATTTAATAATCATCTGAAGAAGGGACTCTGAAGGCCTGAAGTCATACATCAGAAATATTGTCTTGGTCACAGAGAGATATGGATGATATAAAAATTAATTAAATGTCAAATAGAATACTGAAAACTAAATTTTTTACAAGTAAAGTGGATGTATGCAGTATGAAAAAAAATGGATATTCATTTTGAGATTGGCTAAAGATTACATTTACAGTGCTAATGGTGAAATTTGATGAAATGTGCATCCCTTGTTGTCATCCGAAGTGCATTGGACAGTGTCCCGCTGACCCAATGAGCCAATGCCGCTTACACAGCAAATCCTCTCCTTGACTACTGTGATAAAAATCCACAATTATTGCCTGTCTCATTAAAGTGCATTGTTGTGACTCTGTTTTCTCCACATTGTACCCAATACGTTTCCATTCACAAGCCCGGGCTATTCACTGTCCGAGCAGAGGGAGGCCCTTTTGTTCCCTTGTGATTGGATTGCACCTCTCTCTGCATGCATGAGGATGGAAAGCGGGCCGCTGCCTTCCTGTGTTAACCGGCAAATGTGCTCAAGGCTCTGCGCCGCAGGCACGAGCACCTGACAGCCTACCATTTGATTGCTAATCATTTTCGAGCCTGTGCCTGGTTTTTTGATTTGCTCTGCACACTGCCTTGGCTAAATGGAATCAATTAAATGCGTGCTTGTATTCGACGGCCACTTCCAGGAGATCAACTTCTTGATGTACCAACCCAACTAGATTAATTAAATCCAATAAAGAACTCAATTAACAAAAGGAAGGGAGCGGAAGCAGGGTCAGATGGATTTGTGTGTGTGCTTTGTGTACAGAACCGCAGTGATTTCAGAGTCTTTTGTTTCTTGTTGTCTATATTTGTAAATGAGCTTACTGTGAAACACTTGTGTTGCTTTATTATTTTTCATGTGTTCTGGGACTATGAGGGCAATTACTAAACCCACATGGTCATCTATTCACTGAACATGTACACAATCATTATTCCACAAGCACCCCCAGGATGTATATTCCCAGGATAAGTTACTTTAGTCAAGTAGTTACTGACTAGTTTTTCATTAAAGCGCAACACTGCGTTACTTCTGTTTCACTGACACTTGTAATATATTGCCACAAACTTTGGTGTTAATTTGAGTGCACTGAAGTGGAAGTCAGGGGGTAAAACAACAGCTGCATGCTCCGCTGACTCCAGAGAGCTGCGGTTGGCTAACGAAACCAAAGACGAGCAAACCAAAGCAAACTTTTCTTTTTTTTTTTTTAAGCATGCAGGGTTCATATTTTTAATGTAGTTTAGAGTTAAGAACCACTGTTAACATATAATAATAAAGGATCTGTTTCAAAACTCACGAGGCACATAAGAGTCTCTAATCGACACTGATTTCAGTATTTTGCTGTTAGCATGTTGCTAAGATAACACCAAAATAAACTGACATGATTTGGCAGGTTTTGCATATAACAGTGTTCTCTGTTTGTAACACTAATAGCTTTCCTCACATGAAGCACACAGTTATCGCTACTGATTTCAGTAGTTTGTTGTTAGCTTGTTGCTAAGCTATTGCAAACAGAAATACTGGGTTTTACTACTCTTGTTTTGAATGTGTCCATCTCACTTGATCTTAAATAGATTTTTTTCTAGATCTTGCAAAGAAAACATGTGATGCTGACTTAAAATTTGACCATGTAATGCCTTAAAAGGCAGTCTACAAAGCGTGCTCTCTATGTTTCGTAACCGTGCTGAAGAACTTCTTGAACTCTGTATGTGTGGTTGATTTCGTTTCGTTTATATGTATTTATTTATTAATTAATAATAGTAGGCCTGCTAAAATAGTCTGCATTGAGCCAAAAGTTACAGACTCTTAAGGTGAACATCTATTTCATGGATGTTAAAAAAATGGAGGCAGGGAGGGAGGAGAATGTTTCCCCTCATTTCAGAAACTTGTCACTTTCTCTGACGTACTTTCATCTGCAGTTTGCTATCAAACTTTTCAATAGCTTTCAATCTTTGTTAGGCATTTAAAATTGCACTGCAATGCACACAAACACTCATTCGATTCTTTCTTCTGTCTGCAGGTTTTTTGAGCACAGGAGACCAGGCAGCCAAGGGAAACTATGGACTTCTTGATCAAATCCAGGCCCTGCGCTGGACAAGTGAAAACATTGCTTTCTTTGGGGGTGACCCTTTACGCATTACTGTTTTTGGGTCTGGGGCCGGGGCATCGTGTGTCAACCTGCTGACTCTTTCCCATTATTCTGAAGGTAACCGTTGGAGCAATTCAACCAAAGGTACAATGCAGAGGTTTTAACTTTTGACAGTTTTTGTCTGCATGCTATAGCTGTTTGTGTTATGAGCCCATTTTAAAGTTCAGTCTCTGTACTTTTTTTGCAGTTATCTGTATTTGCATTAGAAAAATCAGATTGCAATCTTAGTTATGAAAAACCTGTGACATTTATTCAGTGTACTGCAGTACAGGTTAACGGTTATTTTTAAAATTTTTTCCATTTTATATACCTTTTGACATTTTGAATCTTTCAGATTTTGAAATTGTTTTAATAATAATAAATAAATAAAAAATCCTCTAAATGAATAATAATAGTATA
>NC_068419.1:228060-254474 GCF_023724105.1 Carassius gibelio | reverse complement strand
GGTAAGGTTTGGTTTTGGGTTAGCTATGTAGCTATGTCACATAAAAAAAGTCTTATTTATTCATGTATTTAGTTGAGAATGAGTTAAAAATTTCTAACTGGTGTAAGTGTTGATTGTATGAAATGTTGAAAAAAACATTATATTTAATATTATATTTAATGTCATATATATATATATATATATATATATATATATATATATATATATATATATATATATATATATATATATATATATATATATATATATTCAATACATTATTAGGAACCACTTCATATTAAGTGTATTTAATACTTTGTTTTTACATTTAAATTAATAATTTGATGAACTGATTCAGTACTTTTTTTGTTCTCATATTTTTTTTTATAATTGTACATAATTACATTTGTAATTAATTTCTGTAATTACATCTATAATTACTTTGTGGACCCTACCTCATCCCATAACCCACCACTAAACCTAACCTCATCACAAACCAGTCCCTAACTTTAACCGTATCCCACCTCTATTGAGGTAAAAGTGTTTTGCAATACATCAACACAATAAATATTTTTTTCTTTCTGTGTGTGGTCTAAGGCACCTTATATTATTTGCAAATCTTATAAACAAATATTATTTGCATTTGGAGAACCAAGAGTCAACAGGAAGTCATACCATAAAAGGTAAATGGAAATTATATCAGCCAGAGGGCCTTCATTTGCTTGAACTTAATGGCTTATTATATTAATAAAATTGTTACCACCTAGTAAAAATAATAAGGGCACAGATTTTCATTAAAAGCTATTTTATTTAGCAAGTCTATTAAGTGTTATTCTTCTTCTATATGTTGCACAAGTCAAAGCTGTCACTTTATCATGAAATGTGATAATGTATCAAACAACAAGGACCAGAACTATTCATTTCGATAAACCTTTCTCAATAATTTGTGAGCGCAACATGAATACAAAGACTGTACATGCACTCTAAACTAGATTTGTTCTCCTCTACTTCCAGATCTTTGATCCACACTTACTGAAATCCTGCTGGAAGAGCTCACACTGAGTATCTAAAATAGACTGCAGACCTGCAGGTAACCAGTTTGCTCTTTTGTTCCCTCTACCCACTAATGTTAATAACTACTACTATATGCAAAGTGTAAAATGCACCTCTTATGGCTGTATCTGTTCCACCAATAGCTTCAGTTTTTACCTGGTCTCCTGTTAGCATATTTTGACCCATGCCCAAAAAATGCAGCTACAAAAATCACGCAGCATTTTTAACAGATTTGGGAGCAAAATCTGCTTGTAAATTGGTAGTTGGAAACATAATTAAATATATGAATAACAGACAGAATCTGTGCAGTTCTTCTCATATGATGCACGTATTTGACCTCTATCAGTGTTTTTGTATATTTCATCAGATATCAGAATCAATATGTGACTCTTAATGAACAAAAACACAGTAAAGTACAAGTTCTGTGTTTTTATTAAAGACCATTATATAATACATACATTTTCAAATGCAGCGGGAACAAAAGTGTCATCTGGCCTTGATGGTTCGTGAATTGTTCAGCAATAAAAATCTAACAATAATGATTTTTTTTCATTTAAATGTCAAAGGATCATTAATGTCTTAATAATGTACCATTTAACATGTATAATCATGTAATAAACACCATATAGAGTGGTTATGACCCAATCTGTCCTTAATTCCTGACAGACAGCAGACACTGGTGTCAGTTTGACAACAAAGGCTTTTCTTGCATCTGCAGCTCCCTCCCTCCCTCACCCTCACCCCCATCCTCATCTGCTTAATTAACAAAGATGGGTCATTAGGGGGATTGTGAATGAGGTAACCAGACCCCGGATTAAAATGAACACAAGCTGCAAAAGCACGAGAACACTCTCATTTATACAGCTAAACTTTCCGCATTATCAGTGTCATTTAAGAATAGGATAGTGGAAGCAATAAGAGTTTATAGAATTACACAAACGGGGGGAATATTCCGCTATGCTAATGAGCTGGTCTTTGGAGACTGGGCTTAATGGGGTTTCAGTAGGAGCCTTTATTACCCGCTCCGCTCCACACCGGATCCGTCCACGAGGAGTAGAGGGGAGTCCGATAGCCTCGCTGATGTGATTGTCAGCGCTGCGTCTGGGATAAAGTGCCTTGATTCATCTCCATCCAAATGGGCAGTGACGCCACGGCTGCATCTCCATCTTCGTCTGCAGAAGACCGAATTCCCTGGAAAATAATGAATCGCAGCTTCATTTGTAACTGTCAGAGAAAATCTCGGCTCGCCGCGGCTCCTCTTTCCGCTGATGAGAGCAAACGATCTCAAACTTCCAGAAGTTCACGGCTGTCATGTAGTGTCAGGGCTCAGACTACTTTGCGTTGGGAAAGTTGGGTGTCTTAAACGTTTGTTAATGTCAAAACTCTCATTAATTCCCACACAAACTGAGTCTCCCTCACACCGAGCAGCCTTTCTTTTTGTTGTCTGTTTTTTCTCTTCTTCTCTTGTTAATGACAGGAGTCTGAGCCCTCGCCGAGGTCATCCATCTTCTGTGGACATCCACCCACTGATCGCTGCTGGCCAATCCAGACTCTGGTGACCAGCATTATGGCCGTGTCAGGGTCCGAGCCCCCCCTCGGCCCCTGTGATTAATCATCATTTGGAGAGCGGTGCTGGGATGCTCAGGAGAGAGGCCGGCCCCTGCAGGTGGTATCAGCTTTGGGGAAGAATAGACCTGCCACTGGGCCTTTGTTTCTTCTCCCCTGGACAACAGCGCTGCAACTCTGACTTTACCTTACTCTCAAAACGCAGAGAGAGACTTGCATTGGGACAGTGGGAAGGTACTGGATCATAGGTAGATAGTTGTTGAGTTTCATGCCAAGTCCAGAAATATTCTCAGAATTCCCAAACACTGACTCAAATTAGGCTACAAGCGAGAGCTGTAAAGTAAGTGAAACCTGAAGTTACCAAGGTCCCACCACGAAAATGGCTTTGTAATGCTGCTAAATGTTGTCTTGCTTAAAATCAAAAAAGTGTTCCACTGTGAAAAAAGTGTATTTAAGTGTCCTGAATGTGCACTCGTAGTGTACTTCAAATCGTAAAAGTATATTTTTTAAAGACTGCTTGCAGATGACATAATATTAATGAAATAAAAAGCCACTAGAGTGAACCCGAAAATTCTGTCATCATTTACTCACCTTACTCACTCACCTTCCAAACCTGTATGATTTTTGAACTCAAAAAGAGGATATTTTGAAGAATTTTTGTAACCAAATAGTTACTGGTCCCCATTATATTTCCCTACCGTGCAAGTCAATGGGGACCAACAACTCTTTGGTTACCCACATTCTTCAAAATATCTTCTTCTTTTGTACAGCAGAAGAAAGAAATTCAGACAGGTTTGGAACGGCATGAGGGTGCGTAAATAATGACAGAATTTTCATTTTTGGGTGAACTATCCATTTATGTACACTTTTAAAAAGTGCATTTTGCAATAATGCCAAACTAAGAGTTTCACTTGAAAATACATAATAAATCTTTGTTTTAATATATTTTGTTGTGCTTTAAAAAAGTGCATTCATTTTGATTTGATGACTAATATACTAAAGTAAACTAACTACTATTCTATTTACGGAAGGTGTTATTCAATATTACATAAACAACATTAATTAACATATATTTTAGTTAACCATAAATGCTTGTCAACATAATAGAAGTAGCCTAATTATGAATTTACATTTAAAAATGTACTTAAGTGGGTCCAAATATACTTTTAAGTAACTAATTGCAATTTAAATGAATTTGATCTAAAATACATTTGCATTTGATTGCAGAAAGCCTGCAAAACAAAAACATAAGTGTTAGGAGTAGAGTTAGGGTATTATCTTATTACTAAAATAATAGAAATCCCTGAGATTTCCTCTTTTTTTGGTCAATCACTGCTAATTATTCCAAATTATTAGCATCATTAAAGAACAGAACAGTAAAAAATAAAAATTTGGTCTAAATAATGGCTTATGTAAAATGTCAAAGAGTTTCTGTTAACGGGGTGTTGAAGGATTTGGGATTTTTACATTTTCTTTAGACAACATGACTGGTGCTTGCACGTGCAAAACTCTCCGCCAAGATGTTGGAGGTGGCCTGAAAACTTTCCCAGTATTTGCTGAAGCCAGAAATGTTCTGAGTGGTTTCTAGGGTGTTGCTAAGCTGTCACTAAAGTGTTCAGAGTGATTCCTTGGACGTTACTAGGTAGTTCCTCACTCGCCCAAATCAAAAGAGATGACATTGTGACAAGTCTATGATAGAAGGTTGCATATTAAAAAACTTAAGTATGTAATAATGATACTTACAATGCATAATGCATAAAACAACAGAATGTATTAAATAACAATAATATATAAAAACAACAGAAATCAACGAGGTAGTCAAATTAAAATAAATACAGTAGCACACAAACACACATTTTTATCAACATTTATGAACAGGATAGTGAATGCAATGACAGCTAATGGATTAATGCTATTAAGTCATAGTTAAATAAAAAAAATGTAAAGTTTAGGAATAGGACTAATTCAAAGAAATGATACAAAAACATGCATGTGTGTATTGGTGTGTGTATCAGAGACTTGAACCCTCACACACACTCAGACCAAATGAATTGTGTCTTTGAACCAGGCATATTCAGGACTCATCAGTGTCAAACATTATTTTATTTTACACTTGTGCGGAGCTGTTGATCCGTTGTGAAATCTCACAAACAAGTTTTTAAATAAGACAGTTTTCATGAGGAAGACATTACATCATTTTGTTGTTTCGGTGGGAAACAGTGTATTAGAAAGCAATCACTCAGGATCACATAAATGAGCGTGCATCAAATGAATCAAAATCAACTAATTTTTCTCCCGTGACTGCTTTAGTCGAATTCTCACCATTAAACAGGGTGAACATTAAGAGGGTTTTTAATAGCTCCATTTAATAGGTGGAAGCTTTTGGTTCATAAACCTCTAATGATGCTGATGCACACAATTCATTACTGACCACATCTAGAAATGATGGATCTGCTGCATAATAGGTAAACTTTGACTGAGCCGACAAAAGGCTAAGACTCTAACAAGACTCTCCATTAGCAAAAGGCTGCCATCAAATTAAAGATTGATTTAGCAGAACCATTTGTTACCAGCGTCTGACATGCAGCTCTGTCTGTTGAGACCGCCGAAGACACAGACACCCCATCATCTCCCGCACCCCTCGCAAGCCAAGATCAACGCTTATAATGATGCCATTTGCTTAATTTTCTCTGCTGTATACGTTCACGCTGCTCCCCGCACACACCTAAAATCTAGCGTGGCTTTGTGTTGTCTCACATTTTAAGTTTAAGTTAACTGCATTTTAGTTACTTTAGTTACAATGCTTTTATGATAATGCTTTTTTTATAGTATAGTAATAGTCTGAGAAGAAGGTACAAAATATTTAAAGATATTTTTATAAATCTGTTTATTCTGACTGATATTCCTTTGCTTATGTTTTCTGTCCCTACAGCTTCAAACTATTTTTTTTCCAAACCCACAGTTTCACACCTATTTTTTTTATTTATTCTGGAAGTATCTTCACAGAGATTTTTTCCATATCATGATCTGCCATAATAACTAAAAAGTAGTCATTATTGCAGTATTTTTGTGTGAGAAACAGGTAGCTACAGTATATTCACTGATAAAACCCTTCAATGTAATAGAAAAAAAAATCAAATATTCACAATATTCAAATTTTGAGCCAGGCTTTATGTGATGCCAAAAACCTAACAGAGTAGAACAGAGGAATAGATTTTTTTCACTGATTTAAATATTAAGAATTAATTGACTATATTAAGGTATTTTTTTGCATTCTATAAACAAGCCATTCACAATCATTTTCAGTATAAAGCTTATAAAGTTTTTCAGAAACTTTTGAAATGCATGGGATGCCAGGGATATCTTTTATGCCTGAATTTGAGGCTCGAAGTGTTCACCCATTACGCTACAGTCAGTCCCAGAGAGCAGGAAAAAGTCTTGTGTCTTCAGTGTTAAACAAAACATTAGTGTTAATGGCTGATGTTGCTAATAGGGAAGGCAAAAGTCAACGATGGACCCGGTGTAATTAGTAATAATGAAGCTTGCGTTGGGACGTGACCTGCTGCCCCAGTAGGACGGTGCTCTGAGAACGGATCAGAACAGAACCAGTGTCGGTATGAGACACAGAGTGCAGTCGCATACAGCAGTTTGACTATGATTAGGACTTTGCGGTATAACAAGACAAGACTCATTTTAGTTCAGTTTTTAAACTCGTTTTATTTAATCTTTACATTGCACTTACATTGAAGTTGCTTTGCTTTGATACCCAAATCAAAAGAGTTTTTCTTTATGTGATATTCCAACACAGTCTGGGGACAATTTACAATTTGCTGAATTGGTGGCTAATTCATACGATCTCATTCATACGTTTTTGTACGTTCTGCTTACACAGCATTGATGGTTGCACTGCAAAAAAAGATTTTGAGTTCCTTTTTCAATATGTCCTCAAATACTGCACAATGACTTCTGCATCAAAGTAGGGGTGTGTTCAAATCTTTCAGGCGTAACAAAAGTATTTCAGATAATGATCCACTGTTTTGTAAGTAAATATAAGGAAGACAATTAGGACAGATCGTGCACACGTGCACGTTGCATGCATGGCTGCGTTGTCCACCCTCTAAACAAGATGTCTGAATGACACCAGAACCCACGACTTTGTCTGTCAAAGCATTTCAGCTCTTGCACCTCTGACTTAACATTACCATGACAATTTCAATGTCAGAGATGTAGGATACACATGAAGTCCAACCATTGTCTTGAGTTTCCTTCTTCCACTTTGTTACACCCCCATGAAACGGTGCGAGAGAGTAAGACAGCACCTCATATAGCCACATGCTAGAATATAGACTGATCAGTTTGAAACCAGATCAGTTTGCATGAGGAGCACCAGCTATCCCAGGAGTGTGTGAGTGTGTGTGGAGCGCTGTGCTGCTATTGGAGCGGTGTGAAGCTCTTGGAGGAGCCCACTCATATGATGGGAAGTCACAAAGAGCCACTCTCCATACGGCACTGATAATGTGAGTATAGCGTTCACCATCACCAATGTTTCCTTATGTGTTTGAGCATGTGTGTGTGTGTGTGTGTGTGTGCACTTTAATCCACTGTAATGCTGCATGATGTTGAACCTGTGGGTGTACAGTACTTGTCTCTGTGAGCAAAGACCTTAATTTAGATAATGTGGATAATGGGATATTAGAATACATCAAATACAGGGGTGAACCTTTTTTTTTTCCGGAAAGGTATTATTGCTCTCGACTGTTTCTGTGAGCAATTATATCATCTGAGTGTTTCAAATTGACTTGATGTTATGTTGTCCTTCACATAAAAACAAAAAGTCAAATAAGAATAAAATGCGTGTAATTAGATGAATAGACAGGTGAAAAATCACATTTAAAGCTTTTATTTTTAGAATAACTGTTTTGAATATTAATTAGTAGAAAACACATTTTTGATGGAAAATGTCAGTGGATTTTTGTTGAAATAAATAAAAAAGAAAAAAGAAACAAATTTGTAAGTAGGAAAAACAAGTGATGTTTTATCTAAAAAATATTTTAAGACGTTTACATCTTTCATCATCATTGTTGATACAGAGACAACGACTTTTTAAAAAAGCCACCATGTCATTAATCCTCAGTCAGGCTCTTGTACATAAATAGAAAAATTAAAGAGATTATTATTACCAAAATAAAAAAAACTGAAGAACAATTGTTAGCTTGCCAATATCACTAAAACGAAAAAGTCCTTTGAAGGTGAGCATCTATAGAAAAGTAACACCTACACAAATTCACTAAGAAAAACGGCCTCCTACTCGGTAAAAAGAACAATTCATGTTGTGCGGAGTCTCCCACGGCTAGTCTTTAGATCTCAGCTGGCTCTAGAGCAGGTTTGTGTCCATTCACCCCTCTTCGACAAACCTCATCTGAATTCTGTGGGCGTAACTTGACAGCTTGCTTTATGGTGTATTGTCATATGCCTGACCAGTTTGGAGAGACATTCGGTTCCTAGAGCGGATTTGTAAATTGCCCTGTTTTTCCTTTTCCAATACATAAAAGTTACAGCAATGCTCCTGACCTTTCTTATTTATTCAAATTTTGGTTACTGGGATAAAAAATTACATTTTATGACAAAATGATATTTAGAGCAAATAGATAGATAGATAGATAGATAGATAGATAGATAGATAGATAGATAGATTGATTGATTGATTGATTGATTGATTGATTGATAGATGTAATGAAATTGTGCAAGAAACATAATTTCACAGATGTTTTCAATTATCATTGGTATGCCTAAAAAGTAAACAGCAATACTTGTGAAGTAGTGAACTGGCCTATTTACTCAATTTGTGAGTACAGTTATATCATAAAGCCTTTTGTTCTGTGTGCTGACAATTTGATGAGTAATAGAGAACAATACAACAGACCTGGAATACAATGTAAAGGCTGATGCAGAAGGATGTCATTCTATGTATCCTCAATGTGCAGGAGTCATTTGACCCCGGGAGACCCCGAGCACATCCAAGAAAGAAAGCTCTTGAATTCAGAAGCTGCCATGTGTGGGTGTCCATTACATTGAGACCATCATTCTCAGCAGGGACAGCCAGATCCCAGCTGCCAGTGGGCATTCGGCGGGCCCGGCACGCTCTGCCAAAGCGGGCCACTTCTGCACAGTGTGCAAACATTTTTGCATCTGTAGGCGTACAACAAAAGACACATGCATCTGAAGAAGTTTCCTTCTTTCATTTGTGGGGGAGGACACAAGAATCCCTGAAAATGTGAAGCATTCAGATGCGACAGTCAGCGGTAAAGATTGTCGCTCTTCTGTGCAGACTTGAGCGCTTTTGTTTCAAGCAGGGATTGTTTATTGAGTTGACATACAGCCACGATTATCCACTCACAGTGGGGTTTATATTACAGCAGTTGCTGATGGTCGGTCTTGTTGGTGCGGTTGTAAATACGAAAGGTCGATAACATTGTTGACTGGTTAAGCACATGCATATCCACCACTGATCTACGAGAGCTGGATCTAAAAAAAAAAAGATCTGCAGAGCAGTTGAAGGTGTTCAGCCGTTTACAATTAATACAGCCAGCAGAAACAAGACCAGGCTCATTACCTCCTCATTATGGATGTTCAGGCTCTGAACCGAGACAATATTTAAAGGGCTTCCCCCATTAACAGTGACTGACACGTCCCTGTAATCAGTCTGGCTGCGGTCTGTCACATTACTCGCTGAAGTCTTTATTCACGGGGCAAGAAAATCACCGGTGTGCTTGACAAACACGCAAAGCTGTTCGGCACTAAACGTCTGTGAGTGATAATGTAACTGTGGCGTGATGCTGGCCCTGGCTCGCTATTGAGCGTTCAGGGTGATTTGCGGGGATGCACTCCAGTCAATATCTGAGATGTCATTATGACGACACGACCTCTTTACTAATTGCCCGCTTGAGCGACAGCGGCGATAAAAGATTCAGAGCGGACCATGTGGACTAGAGGAGATCTAAGACAAGTTACGGATGCATGGGGCCCTTATTAAATCATTACCCACAAAGCCCATTAACAGCCCTGAAAATGTCTGCTCAGTTAAGGCCCGTGACAGGCGTGGGAGTTGTATATATATATATATATATATATATATATATATTACTATATATATATATATATATATATATATATATATAAATAAAGACTAATAAGTCATTTGGCTTTCTACATAGTTCTCAGTGTTCAACAGTAGTAATTTAAAAAGGCTTCACTCTTAAAAATAAAGTTTTCCCCCGCAATTCCAAAGAAGAACTATTCACACTATTCTATTTCATAGTGTGAAGATCCTTTTAACTGCTAAATAAGCTTTTTCTCCTATAAAGAACCATTTGTGCATTTGAAAAGTTTCATGAATTTTAAAGGCCCTTTATGGAACCATTGATGCCAATCTAGAACCTATATTTTTAAGTGTTCTGGTGCTCTGGTTTGTGCACTATAGCATCTCAGCAATAGTATCCATCCACCATAGAGTCAGTGATAAGTGTATGCAGTGGCAACAGATGGCTCCACTCGTAATTCATTCAGTAATTATGACACTTCTGAGATCACAAACTGTTCCCAAGCCATGCTTGTGATGACAGCAACACCTTCTCAAAAATAACCCCAGCTTGCATGGGTGGTGATAAAAATATATGTGATTGATGGACAACAGGAAGCTTTGGGGATTTTCATTGTACTGTCAAAACTGGGGGTGTGTGCTGAGGTTTCCTGTGTGCGGGCCGATTTAGACTCCCATTCAAGCGTCTGTCAAGCTGGAAGATCCAAAAAATGTAAAAATCATTATTTGAATTGCTAATAATCTGATTTTCAAAAATGAGGACAAGCCTCCGACCTTTTAAATATTACAATTATGACGTTAAACCCTCTCTGGTGTGAAGCCATAGCATAATAATACAGTTTTCTTTCTTATAATAGAAAAAGCAAATCTGATTACACAACAGAGAAAGCTGCAAAAAAAAAAAAAAAAAAAAAAAAAAAACCATGGTACAATTGCAAATGTGAAGACATTATATAAACTACCATTCATGTATGGAAAGAGTGATGGCTATAGTTCACAATGAAATAATTAGGTGAACTCTACTATAGAACTTTTTTCTATACAATCTATATCTATATAACTTGTTTGGTGTTACAAAAACAATAACTGATTTTTCCCATCAGTTACAATGTGAGTGGGGCAGGTTATAGACTCCTGCAGAGTCAATTATGATTTTATAATTATTGTGTGTGTGTGTGTGTGTGTTTTACTGTACTTGAAGAGATAACTAAATGCTAATGAAATTATTTGGAGTACATATAAGTTATTCATCTAGCAGAGCAACAATTTATAAAGCAGTTTTCTTCTATAACAGCTCAAAGTGGTTAGAAGTGTCCGTTTGAACCAGTAAAGGGACATATACTGCCCCCTGCCCATATGACATGACATAACCCACGCAGATCGCGTAAAACTGTATATCTATATTTATATTTACAGTTACAAATAGCCTATAATATAGAATATTTTAGCAATATATTAAATTGATTTATAGTACTTACATTTAAATAGACTATTATTTAAGTAGGCCTACTTAATTTGGCTATACAATAAAAACCCTCACTAATTTACGTATAGGCCTATTCAAATCTCTCCCGACAAACATCAGTGCACATTTTCATCGTTATATTCATTTGTAATCTCACCAGGCATTTTATTTATTAAAACGCAACCAGGATTAAGCACGTGAGGAAATCTAGACGGATATGTGTTCATATTTGCTTCTGTTTATTTTGGAGACTCGCGGCTTGCTTCAGATAACACCGAATTCGTGTGTTATATTGATGGTGTCACAATGCTTCTAGACATGCGTCCATGCGCGCAGTCATAGCGGCCGTCTGCAGCATGTGTGGGATGTCGGAAGCTCAATGGAAGAGTTTTTCCAGAGATTAACATATATGCCCTGAAAACACAAAATACACTAGAGAGATCACTCCAACAGTCATAACTCAGATAGAAGTCGAGTAGTGACTTGACTAGGCTACTGGCTATTAACCACTGGCGCGTGTGATAAAGACACAGACACGGACTCCGCGCAAGGACTTCAAGCCACCAAGCGCGCGCGAGAACAGTTTCTACTGAACATTGACAAAATGTGTAAAAAGGGATTTCTTACTTTTTTTTTTTTTTTTTTTTTTGCTTCGATGGTATGTAGATTTCCTCAAGGCAGAAGCAAGACGTGCAAAGATAAACTTGGAAAAATTATCAAATTAATTGTAATTGGGCTATTATGTCACAATTTGGCCATCTGTTTGACGCACCTATCCCAAATATGTCATAGTCTTCTAAAGGTTGTTTTAGATGTAAGGCTGGTAAATAAATGCGATACAGATCATTCATCCATTAGCTAAAGTATACAGCATCATACAGGAAACAAACATTCAAATATAACCTGGACATTTTGGACATGTATTAAATATGAAATGATTTTGTAATAAAGTTAAAGAGCCATTGGCTCAAATTCCGACCTCAGCTCCCTCCTCCCCCGTATGTCTTACTAGAGCAGTTTCTAAAACCCACGGGGGGAATTCACTTCTATCATCTTTTTTTATTTAGTCGATTCTGTAAACCTCACGGCGGAAAGCATTTCTATTTACGTATACAGGCATTTACATTTGGAAAGTTTTAGTTTCTTGCTCTCAAGTTTTTTGGCAAGAGGAGAGTTGAATTAATTCAAGTAGCATATATTAACTCGTTTAGGTCTAGGCTATAACATAAAAACATAAACAATAGCGGTCAACAAAATTTACTGAGCTAGAAATTCACATGCTGTTTTATCCTACATTAATTTATATTAACGCTTATAACGCACCGGAAGATAACAAAATAAAAAATAAAATGTAAAACAAATTACTTTTGGTTTAGAATCATAAATAAATCTACTTTCCAGCAGCATTCTAATTATAGAACGCAGTTACTAAAAACGTTTCCCTCTTTCCAAAAACATGGGGTCTATTCAAATAGATGTAGCGCACTTTCCGACTGTGCCACTGAAGCAAAGGTAGAAATTCCGTGATTGTGTCTCTCTCATTTGATTGTGGTTTGAGCCGCGTCTCTTTGCTCGGCAACACTCGAGAGTTTCCGATACTCAGTTTCCGGAATACGCTCCATAAATGGACGAAGGGGTGTAACTGTTTACCGGATAAAACCATGTATGGCGTGATAATGAACCGGAATTCCTGATTGAGAATGGTGCGTTGTACCAAAACGGAAGATTTTTTTCCACTTATGATTCAATATATTTCAGCCTAAATATGCCTTTGTTTTATTCTATCGTTATCTTAAAATATTTTAAAACAACAGGCAATCCACTTGCCTCTTTTTTCCTACCAGCACATTGGTTTTCAGAAAGGATTCTCCATTGACAAGTGTTATCAACGCGTCACAAGGTCTACAACCAATCACATCGCGCAGCGCTATTTTTCTTTTGCCGTCCAGTCCTTAAATGGTCAATGACGTAACGGCACATTGATAGGCTCACCATATATACATACTACAACTAGCGCTCCACCAGGATCTGTCATTCAATAACACAGAGCCGTCAGATGGCATCACAGTGAACGCTAAACTCAGAGTTTACTGACAGCTTTCCACATGTTACGTTTTGAACGAGCATTCGCACTGGCACAAAACATTTTGTGAACATCTGAACGAGAGCTTCTTAGGACTTCACGATGACAGCTAAAACTTTGGAGAAATGCCCTGTAACCATTGGCGGCTTTGTGCACCCGCTTTCCGAGAGCATCTACTCAGTGGACGAGATTGCCACATCACTGCCAGCCTCCGTGACTATATTTCCTAACGGTGATTTAGGAGGACATTACGAGCAGATAAACTCGGGAGGTAAGAATGACGCGCGCATATCGCCTCACGTGCTCTGTGTTTATACATCTTTCGCATCTAAGAGTATTGAGTGGAACGAGCATATGTGGCTACTTTGCAGAAAAACCAAACTTGCTAAAACTGTAAACGTTTGTTTGCTTGTATATTTAAAGTGAAACCGAAGTTCTTTGATTACTTCTAATGTTGATGTCATGACTTCCGATGATTTTACAGTGGACAGCTTGCTTAAAAGCTGCATCCAATAGCCGCATGATCCATAAGACAGCCTTCTTTCATGTGTATCTAAACCTTGGTTTTATATGTATTTATTTGCAGATGGCTTGATTAGCGGGGATATGAGCACGGATAAGCGCTCCCTCGACTTGTCCTATTCCAGCAGCTTCGCGCAACCAGCTGGCCCTCGCAACCAAACTTTCACCTACATGGGAAAGTTTTCCATCGACTCCCAGTACCCAGGAAACTGGAACCCAGAGGGCGTGATCAACATCGTGAGCGCGGGGATCCTGGGCATGACCCAGCCATCCTCAGCATCCTCGTCACCTGCCTCCTCAGTCTCCCCCAGTCACTTCTCCAGCACCCTCAGCTGCACCATGGCGCAGAACCAGGCGGACATGGAGCACATCTACTCTCCTCCACCGCCCTACTCTGGATGCGGGGAGGTGTATCAAGACCCATCCGCGTTCTTCTCCACCTCCACATGCCCGATTTCCTATCCCCCGCCGTCCTACTCATCCCCAAAGCCAAACACGGACTCCGGGCTGTTTCCCATCATCCCGGACTACGCCGGCTTCTTCCAGCCGCCGTGCCAGAGGGACATGCAGTCGATGCCCGACCGCAAACCGTTCTCATGTCCGCTGGACTCTTTCAGAGTCCCACCTCCTTTGACCCCCCTGAACACTATCAGGAACTTCACACTGGGGGGACCGGTATCTGACGGACCCCGGCTACCCACAGCCTACAGTCCGCAGAATTTACCCCTCAGGCCCATCCTGCGCCCGAGGAAATACCCCAACAGACCCAGCAAGACCCCTGTGCACGAGCGGCCCTATCCCTGTCCGGCGGAGGGATGCGACAGGCGCTTCTCCCGGTCCGACGAGCTCACCAGACACATCCGCATCCACACCGGCCACAAACCCTTCCAGTGCCGGATTTGCATGAGGAACTTTAGTCGAAGCGACCACCTGACGACCCACATCCGCACGCACACCGGCGAGAAACCGTTCGCCTGCGACTTTTGCGGGAGAAAGTTCGCGCGGAGCGACGAAAGAAAGAGACACACAAAAATCCACTTGCGACAGAAGGAGAGGAAAACATCCTCGTCCTCCACTGGAGTGTCCAGCTCGGAGCGCGGCGTCGCCACGAGCATCTGCTCGTCCAGTTCCAGCCAGTAAACTTTCAACTGGACTGTGCAATATCCAACACTATATGTAGGCAATATGATTACAATAATAGTGCACCATTCGTAATATAATAAAACTGAGTGGACTGATGAAAGTGAAATCAAACCACAGTGCCAAATGACATGGACACATTTATGGCGCGCACTTTTGAAGGTGGTGCGATATTCGTTTTCTTGTTGCCTCAGTCGCATGCTGACTGACCTGACGCACTTTGTTTGAATATTTAGGCCAATTAATTTAATTAAAAAAAATAACATAAGATAGCACGTGGGAGAATTGTGTCAGATAACAAGTGGCAAGCAGAGTGACTAAGTTTTTAAGAGTTCTTTTAAACTGACCAAACTTTCAAATGTGTCAAGGAGGTGTTTAACATCACTGTTTTCTCCCATTGTCGTGCCTTTCGTCCGTTCATGTTGTACATATACACCCGGAGGCTTGAATTAAATTGTACATTATTCTTTAATATGAAAGTTTTTGAAGATATATTTTTGTACAAACCGTTTCGTGTCAATAGTGTTGCATTTGTGCTTAAAACACCGACCGTATATATAAATATAGATGAACTCATAGCGACTTGACGTTTGTTCTGTGGTTGTTCTGACTGATATAAATGTATTTGTTATGATGTGACTAACGCCGGTCAGTAATGCCCTACTTTGTCAACATGAAAATAATAAACAACACATGGATTGTGAACTTCTGTTTGTTTAACTGTCTGCAACTGATTTTCTTAATAAAAAGGAAGGTGTACAAGGAAAAAGTGAAGTAGACTTATAGGGACATTCCCGTTTGGGCATCACTGATCTCTGACTCATGGTCTCATAAGGGTCAGCTCCCACACAGTGTGTTGTTTACAAATGCACATAGGTGTGAATATTCACAGTCTGTAATGTTCAATATAGGGCAAAATGCTTGAGGGGAAATATCATGAATAATCAAAGAAGGGTTAGTGTAAATGGAACAATTCTTAAAACTTTCAGGTGACTCGCTTTGTGATTATAAATTCATGGATTTGATACAAAAAAAACACTTATGACCACTCATTACAGTGTCTATGAAGTGAAAACTGAGAAACAACACTGAAAAATGACAAACAATTGTTAACACTGTATGAATCTTTGTGGTTTTGTGTGGTTGAAGGTATATCAACCCCCGCATTCAGTGCAGGGACAACCCCATATTTAGGCAATACATAAATTTAGCTTGGAAATGTTGCCAATATTTACAATTTTGAATTGCAATTAAAAGTGTAATTTGATAAGAGGCTAAAAAAAACTAAATAAACAAGGAATAACAAAGAATTAATGAAAGCAAAATAATGAAATCACTGAAAATGCTACTACTTTACCAATATTTTATTCATGGCGAAATCTAAAATCAGCACATATGCTCTCTGTTCACAGATTGGGAGACGGATGTTTCTTCAATAAGATAAATTCAAATTATCTATTGTCTATGTACTCTTTCAGACTGCTTATGTAAATGTGTGCTAACGGATATATAGATTTTATAAATAAAAATTTATATAAAAAAATCAGGACTGAACATAAACTCAGTTTAACAGAGGACCTACGTAATTTTTGTTCAGCTCACATCCAGGTCTATAAACAAAAACCCTGGAGGGATAACAGGAAAAGACTGCGTCTAACCTGAACGGAGCAAAAAATGATCTAAGAATTCATTTTATTAAATCTTGTTATTACTTTTAGGCTGCCTCCTACGTTAATGTTACAGACATATATTTACCAATGTGTGGGAAACATGACGCCACATTAGACCTTAATATGTCTGTAAACATTCACAGTGAAAGTCTGACTTTTCAACAGATCTCACTGCATGCAACACAACCTATTCCAAATCAACAGAATCGTTATTGTTAGTGATAACAAAACTAAGCGACGCAAAATATCCACACATTAAAGACAAGATAAGAGTTTTAAGCTCTCCACTTTCTTCGACTAACTTAATTTTTCTCATATGCAGCAGATCACAACTGCTATGAAGGGTAAATCATTAAATCAAGCAAAAAATCAATAAATAATAATAATAATAATAATAACCTGTGGCAAAAAGTGTTAAAAACATATAAAAGAAGCTACAAAAATAAAAAATACCTTATATTTATCTAATATTAGAACATCATTTTTTTTTTATAGATTTATTAACTTATATTCTAACATATTTATATTCAAATTGAATATTTTATTATAAAATGTATACTTTAAGTTATGATATATTCTTTATATATATATATATGTATATATATATATATATATATATATATATATATATATATATACACACACACACACACACACACACACACACACACACACACACACACACACACACATATATATATATATATATATATATATATATATATATATATATGTGTGTGTGTGTATCTTATACTTCTAGAAGTTGGAATGAATAAATACAAACTAAACTGATCTATGAGTCCCAAAAAATAAAACAACGAAAACGCATTAAAGGGTTAGTTCATCGAAAAATCAAAATTATGTCATTAATGACTCGCCCTCATGTCGTTTCCAAACCCATGAGACCTCCGTTCATCTTCAGAACACAGTTTAAGATATTTTAGATTTAGGCCGAGAGCTCTCAGTCCCTCCATTGAAGCTGTGTGTACAGTATACTGTCCAATGTCCAGAAAGGTAAGAAAAACTTAATCAAAGTAGTCCATGTGACATCTGAGGGTCAGTTAGAATTTTTTGAAGCATGGAAAATATATTTTGGTCCATAAATAGCAAAAACTACAACTTTATTCAGCATTGTCTTCTCTTCCGTGTCTGTTGTGAGAGAGTTCAAAACTCTGCAGTGTAGTGATATCCGGTTTGTGAATGAATCATTAGATGTAACCGGATCTTCTTGAACCAGTTCACCAAATCGAACTGAATAGTCTTAAATGGTTTGCGTCTCAAATACTCATTAATCCACAAATGACTTAAGCTGTTAACTTTTTTAATGTGGCTGACACTCCCTCGGAGTTAAAACAAACCAATATCCCGGAGTAATTAATTTACTCAAACAGTACACTGACTGAACTGCTGTGAAGAGAGAACTGAAGATGAACACAGAGCAAGATAATGAACGAAGATTGACTCATCGGTTTTCAGATCACCAGTAGTTCTTTCGGACAGTTCGATTCAAAAACTGGTTGAAGAAAACGGTTCACCGGTTCTTTTGTGCTCGACGTAATTGCGTCATTGGCAATTATTGCCCTTCATCCATGACTTCGGTTTACCCGCGCTCATAACATTAGCACAGAACCAGTTCAGAATTAATCACCAAAAGAATAAGTTTGGTTCATACGCTCGGTGTGTCAGTCTGCTTCACTCTGAATCACACATGCGCAGTCTGACAGAAACGGTTCTTGACTTGAGATCGAGTCAATCGTTCGTTATTATCTGGCTCGGTGTTCATCTTCAGTTCTCTCTTCACAGCAGTTTATATATTAAGTCAATATTACTCCGGGATATTGGTTTGCTTGAACTCAGAGGGAGTGTCAGCCACGTTAAAAAAAGATAACAGCTTAAGTAATTTGTGGATTAATGGGTATTGGAGATGCGAACCGTTTAAAACAATTCAGTTCGATTTGGTGAACTGGTTCAAAAAGATCCGGTTACATCAAATGATTTGTTGATCACAAACTGCTTTGATTTGAACTCTCTCTCACAACAGACACAGAAGAGAAGACAATGCTGAATAAAGTCGTAGTTTTTGCTAATTTTGGACCAACATGTATTTTCGATGCTTCAAAAAAATTCTAACTGACCCTCTGATGTCACATGGACTACTTTGATGATGTTTTTCTTACCTTTCTGGACATGGACAGTATACCGTACACACAGCTTCAATGGAGGGACTGAGAGCTCTCGGCCTAAATCTAAAATATCTTAAACTGTGTTCCTAAGATAAACAGAGGTCTTACGGGTTTGGAACGACATGAGGGTGAGTTATTAATGACATAATTTTGATTTTTCGATGAACTAACCCTTTAAGTGAATAATTGAATAACCTTGCACATGATGCACAAAAATATTTTTTTTCTTTAAATACAAGACAAAGTCGAATTGAAAAATGATTATAAACATTTTAATTGTACTATAAATGTAAAAATATAAACAGAACATAGGAACTAGTGTTTGTATAGGTTTCTCTTTAAATAAATTAAACAAGTATTTAATATAGATTTATAGTGTGAACTTATACAAGAGTAAATGCCTTTCAAGCATGTATACATTCATTATTCACAAGCAAGGCCACAAATTGATGCACATAGGTTTGGAATGGACATTTCAAGTCCCAAGAAAAACAAACAAAAACAAAACTAATTATTATGCATGGGTATTAGAATATGGACGGTTTGTGGGCAATTCCAGTGTGCATCTCTCTACACCGAAACTTCAGGACCGGGGTATGGCTCGCCCCCACACCAGAAATCGTCAGGCTGGGGGATCTCTAAAAGCCAGGTTTCATCTCCACTGCTCTGCTCTGACTTTTTGCCAGCAGTTTGTAAAACTCTGTAGTAGTGACAATCTCTCCCATTGTCAGGATCATACGGTGGTGCCAGTATATCAAGAAACGCAGCTGGCCCGTCCACTGCATCAATCTCATGAAGGTTGTCTTTGACAGGGGTCAAAATGCAGGGGGGACTCTGATCAGAAAAATGTACGGAGGACCTGAGCACAGCTCTCCTCACATCATCTCCCTGGAAAGGCATCAGCGGTGGATCAAACTGCCTCTCAGTGTCACTCTCAGCACCAACAGCTTTATCCAGCTTGTCATAACACCTTATATTGACCTTGCCATACAGGACCTTCAGCATGCCATTCATCCCGGGATGGTCATGTAGAGGGATGGAAGCCCCGGACTTCAACAGAAACACTCCCATGCTGAAGACATCAGTCTCACAGATGTGCATGTATGTGACTGGAGGGACTGCTGAGGACTGGAGGGAGGATATGGAGACTTTCTCCGGTGGCGCAATCTTCAGATCCGCAGCCCTGATATCGGACAGCAGGGTGACCAACTCTGCCTGCTGCTCTGAAAATGTCTTATTATCTCCAACGGCAGATGTGGAGCAGTTTGTGAAGGTCGCAGAAGCCTGGCTCGCTATCTTCTGGATCAGCGAGGTCTTGTTGTTCCTCGGCATTTTTAACAGGAGGAAACAAACGGAGCCGTGATTTGCTTCGAGCAATGATGACAACAAAATAACCGTTACGCCTGACGAGATTGTCTCGCGTGAAGCATTTAAAACAGTCGAGTGTATCTGTGTTGAAAGCTACGATAAAAATAACTCCATTAAGGTGCAAACATTAATTTTAGCACTTGGGTAAAATCCACAAACCCGCGTCTCCACCACCCCATTCATGGCTATCAGAGCCACACGTCCGTGCCTTCTGCGCATGCGCAGACATATAGGAAGAATTTGGAACTTGTAGTTCTTTTTCGCTTATAGATGGAAAATAAATTCTTGTTATCCCCTATGAGTATGCGAAAAGATTAAGACAAGCTCTGTCAATATACTCTGACATACAAGTAAATATGTTTATTTTTTTGTAAACCGGGGGCCAGTTTTAATAAATGCACACTTTAGTTTAGCAATAGAACTACAACACCCAACAACGCCCACACTCTTTTCCCCTCTCTAGTAAGGACAAGCGGTGGGAGGCCCATTGGGCCATTCAACTTTGTCCCTTCCCCCACAACCACCCTGGACCACAACAACACATCACCACCTTACCAACATCATTATCGCATGTCATTTATTATCCACACAGGCTTAATCTCTAGTTCTTTGTGAAACAGATATAGGCAAGCTGAATTTTTTTTAAATCAAAACTGCAAGTAGTAGTTTTGAATATTTTTAAAATAAATATTACAAATAAAACAATGGCTAAATAAACAAAAGTAAATAAATAACGGACACAACACATCATCACGTCAACATCAATAATGAATGTAATTTATTAAGCAATGTGCATACCTTTATTTATACAGTACTTTATTCAACACAGACTGTCAAAGCAGCTTTACAGAGTTAAACAGGAAAAATGTGTGCTGATAATGCAAGAGGACAATTAAAAACAGTTTTTCACTTAAAGTCAGTTCAATGTTGATTCAGTGACGTCATCATCCAGCCCAGTTCAGTTCTCTTCAAATAGTGTCTGTGCCGTCAAGTCAGCAATGTTGCCAGAAATTGTTTTCTCAACTAAAAAAAGCCAAAGTCGACAGCGGCAAGGAACCAAAACTCCATCAGTGACAGAAAAGGATAAAAAAAAAAAAAAACCTTGTGAGAAACCAGGCTTAGTCAGGGGGCCAGTTTTCCTCTTATTAAAACAAAAGCTTTTTATGTGAATAATTAAAAAATGTAATTCAGCAATAACTACAGATTTAGTGACACATGAAAGGCATTCTAATATGCTGATTTTAATTTGATTTGAAAAATGGAAAGTATGCATTTTTGTCATTTAGTCATGATGCCTATATTTTCATTGTACATTAAGTTTATGTCAAACCTTTACACTTCAGTAATTCAGTCCAGTAATTCATTATCTTTTTCCAGATTAGTGTTGATAGTGAGAGGACCGGAAGTGTGCATGGACATCACTCTGCTGTAGAACGCAGCTTTGAGTCAGTGAAGTGCATACTCAGGACATGTACCTTTATGCATGAGCACCACAAAGACCATCCTCTTGAGAAATAATGAGGCCCGCTCATTTACTCAGAGAGCAAGCACATCCAAATACCACTTCCATTTGGGTAATTCAATTAGATCCTCTCTCAACAGCCCGGATGTGAAGATCAGACACATAAGGGAGATCGTTCCATCATCACTGTCTTAAAGGCAAGGATTTTGATGAAATTTAGTAAGACTTCAATATATCTTTATATGTAATTTCAAAATTACTTTTATTATCTTTAAAATTTGTCTGTAGTGTAATGCTGAATGTACTGACATGCTTATGGTTTAGCTTTTGCAATTTAGCACATATATATTAATGTAAACATTTTTGTGTTAAGATACTTAGTCATGGTGTACTATCTCTAAATAAGGTGTACTATTTCTAAATAAACTTAAATGGCCTTTTATTTCAGTGATTTATTTTTTAAGTACAATTTTTACAAATATCATTTTATGTACACTACAACTGCACCTTCAATGCAAATTAAGTGCACTTCTTATTCTTAAGGAAATACCAGCATTTCTTATTTATTTTAGCACCATAGACCTTTTAACAAACTAAAACAAACACATTTTCTCTAATAGTACTATTTAATATTGACACTTAAATTATTAAGCTGGCCATAGTCAGTGATTCACTAGTACGTTATACAATACAGGTTGTGTCAAATTACAGTGTCAAACAGGAAAATATCAACTATGCATTCCATTAGTTTTGTGAATCGGTATGTTTCATTGGGCCACAAACAAACAGAGCTGAGTATCAACAGTATGACAGTAAAAGCTAACACCATGTTTTCTGATGATATCTCCCAAGGTAACATGTAAAGTGTGAAAAGCAGTGGTCCAAGTACTTGTCTTGTGGTACTCCATACTGTACTTGTGAGCAGTATGGTACCCCTACATTCACTGCAATGAAGTAATAACGGTCAGATAAGTAAGATTTTTACCATGCCAATGCAATTCCACTAATGCCAACATAATTTTGTAATCTACTCAAAAGAATGTTGTGGTCGATAGTGTCAAACTATGGTAAGAGCAGTCTCAGTACGATGAAACAATCTAAATCCTGACTGGAAATCCTAACAGATACAATTTCTTCCTAAGATGGAACATAGCTGAGAGGATACTGCCTTTTATTTTATTTTTGAGAGAAAAGGGAGATTTGAGGTTGGTCTGTAAATACTATAACTAACTCTCTAGGATCAAGTTTTTTTAATGAGAGGCTTAATAACAGCCAGTAGAAATTATATTGGGACATATCCTAATGACATTGACGGATTAATAATATTCAGAAGAGGATCTATGACTTCTGGAAGTACCTCTTTTAGTAGCTTAGATGGCATAGGGTTTAACATTTATGTTGTTGATTTTGATGATTTGACAAGTTTATTCCTCTATATAGAAGAGAATGAATGGTATTGTACATTCCCTCCATGCAATTTAAAATTCTCCTGTTTTGTTTTCTTCCAGCTATGTTTTCCAGGTGGCTCTGGTTATACCACAATGTCGGAGTGTTTTCCTTAAAGGGTTAGTTCACCCAAAAATGAAAATTAGACTGTGTTTTACTCACCCTCCTATAAAGGCCTCCTGTAGTGAATGCATGTGTTTCTGTAAGAAAAATCATCCGCTGGAATGGATTCTGCACATGAGAGTTGGCGGAAGTGATAGAAAAGGGTTTCTTACTTTTGAAATATGGATATTTTTCTTAAAAAAGACATGGATTCGCTACAGGAGGACTACAGGGTCCCCGCGGGTCCTTAAAAAGTCTTGAAATGTCTTAAATTCAATTTTCGATTTTTAAGGTCTTAAAATGTCTTGAATCCTGGAATTTTCCATATGAATGTCTTAAATTTCATGTGGGATCTTAGTAGTGATGGCCGATTCGTGAACGAATCGTTCAATTTAACCGGTTCTTCTTAGTGAACCGGTTGAACCAGTTCACCAAATCGAACTGAATCGTTTGAAACGGTTCACGTCTCCGATAAGCATAAATCCACAAATTACTTAAGTTGTTAACTTTTTTAACGTGACTGACACTCCCTCTGAGTCAGAATAAACCATCCCGGGGTAATCCATTTACTCAAACAGTACACTGAATGAAATGCTGTGAAGACCGAACTGAAGATGAACACCGAGCTGAGCCAGATAATGAACAAACACGCCCACTGCTGGAGCAGTTCTCGTTCTCGAGTCAAGAACCGGTTGCATCGGTTTTCGGATCACCAGTACACTCAACCGAGAATCGTTTCTGTCGGACGCGTCCGATTTGAGAACCGATGAGCTGATTCTCGTTCTCGAGTCAAGAACCGGTTGCTTCGGTTTTCGGATCACCAGTACACTCAACCGAGAATCGTTTCTGTCGGACGCGTCCGAATTGAGAACCGATGAACTGATGATATTGCGCATGCGTGTAATGTTGTAAGTATTTTGTTAAACATCGGAAAGTGTGATAAAATAACTATATTTTATTTAATTTTTTTATTTTTTTTAAATTAATGTTTCCAATCTGTATATTGTATATAATGTATAGGCCAAATGGGTTTTCAGGGAAGTTGGACAATAATTAAGACTCTAAAGACTCTTATGTTTAATAGGAATAAGGGATGATTTATGAGATATCTGTACTGTATTTATAGTTAATGATGACATTCACAAATTGAGTTTGTAGTAAACAGAACATGAACACTACACGAGTAGAGCAGCTGATGGCACTGAACTGCAGCACGTGCTGGTTAGAGCGATTCTCGTTCTTGAGTCAGGAACCGGTTGCATCGGTTTTCGGATCATCAGTACACTCAACCGAGAATCGTTTCTGTCGGACACGTCCGAATTGAGAACCGATGAACTGATGATACTGCGCATGCGCGATTCAGCGTGAAGCCAACTGACTGACAGCATGTCTGAACCGAAGGGATTCTTTTGGTGATTGATTCTGATTCTGTACTAGTAATATGAGCGCGGGTATTTCGAGGGCTTGGATGAAGGGCAATCTGGCGAAACGTAAGTTCATTTAATAACAATTCGCAATGGATTATGTTTAGTAAGTGGATCATGGTTTCTGCCATGAAAATTTAAATATTTTCCGAATGCGTTGCGAATTGATTCTGAGCTTAGTTTTTGCAGATGGCGCTCTAGGCTAGTTTTTAACCGAACACTCAAATTCTCACGACGAAGAGCGCTCGTGCGTTCTGCTGAGTCTGAGTATGTAATTGATATATTGCTTTAATGACGTGAGATTAATGTAAATGCCCCACTGCAAACACCCTTGTACTTCGCTTCAACCTTTTCGAACTTTATTAATTATTATTTTATAGTAGGTTCAAGTGGTGTGTGTAAGGCATATAAATCACGCAGTGGCATCTGCTGTTAAAAACTAAACTAAGAATCGATTCGAGAGAGAATCGAAATGCATTCAGAAAAATTGGAATCGATCCAGAATAATTTCTCGATTCAAAATGCATCAATATATTGTCCCAGCCAATCAGTTAAAAAAATGTGGGTGGGTGGGTGACATCTAGGCATAGGACTACTGCATTATGGATGGAAGGCAGTGCTGTAAATAACTTTATTGTATAAAGCATTCAATATGCATTATGCTTCTTGCATATTTTTTATGTTAAAAGTAAAATTGAATTGAATTAAATAATGTAGCCCAGTTCATAATTATACTCCAAATATTTGTTTTGTGCTTCTCAATTTGAGGTTAACAATGTTGACACTGAACCCTATCACATAGGCCCAATTTGTGAGCATTCACTATTATGGCTAAACTTGTTTCTCAAACATTTTTTCTTTCAAATCAAGGACCACTTAGCCAATTAAAAAAAAAAAAAAAAACTTGGCATATTTGGCTTAATGATCATCCCTAATGCATGTAAAAATGCAGGCCATTTTAGTCTTCTGAAACCATGGCTAACTTCACCTGCTCATAATGTGCATGATTAGAAAACAAGTCATGAGAAGTGAATTGGAAATGTTCAACGGTGTCACAGTCCATGTCAGTCATTTTTGGTTGATGACTTTTGCTCACAGACCTCTTTGGTAATCTGGCATACCTCCAGAGGTCCCCAGACCACAGTTTGAGAATCACTACTTTAGACAAACCATCTAATCTGAGTGAACATGAATGAAAATGTTATCATTCTTGAGGTGGACTTTGTTTTGATTTTATTTTTTTATAATTTCAGGAGGGCACCAAGGAACTTAATTTAAGGAACATGCTTTCTGTGTCAATGGATGGACCCACAGTAAATTGGAAAGTCATGGATCTCCTACAACTGGAACATGCAATAAATTTCTGATCCTGATCTTTCCTACAATTGTCTGTCATTCATTAGGTCTATGCATAGATTATTGAATGTGCTGGCATTTATCTGTGTCTGAAATGACATAGAAAACACTAATCAGACCCTGAACAACATTTTCTTGGGGGAGAACCCCTAAACCCAGCTCAGGGCTATTAGGCAGCAACATTTAACCATAATTTAGATCAAGTATGATGAAAATGGCTTTTGTAATGTCCTGGGGCTGTCTTCCATGTCTTTTTCAAACTGCTATGAGGGGCCAGAATTTAGAAATTACCTGAAGTACCTTAAAGGCTGATAGTTTATACATAGTCAACCATGTCAGGGTTGTAAGGTCAATCAGCACTTGGTATAAAAGTTTCCGCGCCCCTTTGACCTGTCTTGAGCGTGGTTGTGATGTGTTGTGCCACACTAATGCTTCGCCACATCAATCTGTGTTGTCGGACTGAACATTTTCCTGTTTTTTTTTTGTTTAGATAAAG
>NC_068419.1:200794-223294 GCF_023724105.1 Carassius gibelio | reverse complement strand
TTTGTGCGCTCTGTTTTAAAGCGTTTCATATTATCATGGTTTTGCGCACTGAAAGATTATTAAAAGCCTATATTTTTATACCTAGCCTACACAATACATTTAAAATGAGCATAATTTAATTGTATATTACTTGTGTGTAGTGTAGGCTATATAAATACATACACTTCTTAGCTCTTGACATTCATATATAAATATAAAATTGTGATATTTGCTGCGGGGTGAGGGCTTCGATAACTCTCTCTTTTTTGACCATACATGTGTTTGCATCCCTGAATGTTTGTGTCACTTTTATTAGACAGGGTTGTATGGTGTTTGTGTTTACAAATAATATGCATCTTGTTGTTGCACTGGCAGACAAGGTGAAGCACAAGTTGTAGAGCATAAGTATTTGTTCCTCAATAGCTTATATTTTTGGCATGTTGTTCATTGCACTTTAGCACTTTCTCAAATAAAGCCACAATTTCCAAAGTAAGAATGTTTTTATTCCTGTCTTTTTTTGGAGTAAAACAGTGATTCCACTGTTACCACTTTATCTGTGTGTAATGTTGTAGTAGCTCAAAGTTTTTTGCTGTTTAAATTTTAAACCATGCCTTTATATCTGTGATTACTGGTTAATTAATATGCTGAAATTTTAGAAGAGCATCAATTCATGGAAAAAAAATAACTTGACATTTGTGGATACAAGGTTTCTGCCCAATGCGACCATGAAGTACAGCTTGGCAGCACTGCATCTCCATCAATGAGAAAGTCTAGCTTATTATGCAAAGCTTTTAAGGTTAACTGTTGTTTTATGAATTGCAAAACTCGTTAAAACCTAAAGTCCATTTCCAATACTTTTTAATCTAAATTAATTTGTTAAAGACTACTTTTTTGTTTTTTACTAAAATTGACTAAAACTTGACTAAAACCTTTTTGCGTTTTCATCGACTAAAACTATCAAGTTTATAACTGACTAAAATGTGACTAAAACTAAAAAGCATTTTCGTCCAAAAGACTAAGACTAAAACTAAAAGGGCTGCCAAAAAAAAACACTGGATTGAGTGAGTGTGAGTGAGTGAGTGAGAGTGAGTGTGTGAGGTGATTGAGTGAGTGAGTGAGAGTGAGTGAGTGTGTGAGGTGATTGAGTGTGTGAGAGTGAGTGAGTGTGAGCGAGTGAGGTGAGTGAGTGAGTGAGTGAGAGTGATTGAGTGAGTGAGTGAGTGAGTGTGTGAGGTGAGTGAGTGAGTGAGTGAGAGTGATTGAGTGAGTGTGTGAGGTGAGTGAGTGAGTGAATGAGTGAGTGAGTGTGAGCGAGTGTGTGAGGTGAGTGAGAGTGAGTGAGTGAGTGAGTGTGAGCGAGTGTGTGAGGTGAGTGAGTGTGAGAGTGAGAGTGAGTGAGAGTGATTGAGTGAGTGAGTGTGTGAGGTGATTGAGTGAGTGTGTGAGGTGAGTGAGTGATTGAGTGAGAGTGAGTGTGTGAGGTGAGTGAGTGAGAGTGATTGAGTGAGTGTGTGAGGTGAGTGAGTGAGAGTGATTGAGTGAGTGAGTGAGGTGAGTGAGTGAGAGTGATTGAGTGAATGTGTGAGAGTGAGTGTGTGAGGTGAGTGAGTGAGAGTGAGTGAGGTGAGTGAGTGAGGTGAGTGATTGAGTGAGTGAGTGAGGTGAGTGAGTGAGAGTGATTGAGTGAATGTGTGAGAGTGAGTGTGTGAGGTGAGTGAGTGAGAGTGATTGAGTGAGTGAGTGAGGTGAGTGAGTGAGAGTGATTGAGTGAGTGTGTGAGAGTGAGTGTGTGAGGTGAGTGAGTGAGAGTGATTGAGTGAGTGTGTGAGGTGAGTGAGTGTGAGTGATTGAGTGAGTGAGTGAGGTGAGTGAGTGAGAGTGATTGAGTGAATGTGTGAGAGTGAGTGTGTGAGGTGAGTGAGTGAGAGTGATTGAGTGAGTGTGTGAGAGTGAGTGTGTGAGGTGAGTGAGTGTGAGTGATTGAGTGAGTGTGTGAGGTGAGTGAGTGTGAGAGTGATTGAGTGAGTGTGTGAGAGTGAGTGTGTGAGGTGAGTGAGTGAGAGTGATTGAGTGAGTGTGTGAGAGTGAGTGTGAGTGATTGAGTGAGTGTGTGAGGTGAGTGTGTGAGGTGAGTGAGTGAGAGTGATTGAGTGAGTGTGAGTGAGTGTGTGAGGTGAGTGAGAGTGATTGAGTGAGTGTGAGTGAGTGAGTGAGTGAGTGAGTGTGTGTGAGGTGAGTGAGTGAGTGCAAGAGAAAATGTGTGTGTACCAGCAGGTTCTCTGGTTTGATGTCTCGGTGTACGATGTTCATTCTGTGCAGGTATCGCAGTGCTCCGGTCAGGTTGAACAGCATGGCACTGGCGTCTCGCTCTGTGTACTTCGTGGAGGAAGTGATGGCATCAAAGAGATCACCGCCCTGCAGAAAACACACAACACTGTCACACTAATCATACTGGGACTGCTGTGTGGTTGTGTCTAGGAGAGTGTGTGTGTACGAGCGTGTGTGCAAGTTTGTGAGTGTATGTGTGTTTTTGCTAGTGTGTACGGCTGACTGACCTTCACCAGCTCCATCACCAGGTACAGTTCAGTGGGCGTGTCCAGCTCCTCTATTAGCATGATGATGCTGGGGTGATGAACCCTGCGCAATATCCCCACCTCATTGGCTATCAGGTGCTCCTGTCAACACCAGTCAACCAATCAGAATCTCTGCTGTCTTTCACTGTTGTGTAGTGAGTGAATATGCAAAAATGTTTACTAGAAACTGTTTGATTTCAAAACTGCACAAATTTTAAGAAGTTGGAGTCAATAATTATAATTAACAAGGAAAAAAAATGTTTTTGTTAACTGAAACAAAATAAATGTAAATTAACAGAAATTAAATTAAATATTAAAAGCTTGAATTATTTTTGTTTAATAATAACTGAATACATTTATACGCATTTCAAACAATCTCAGAGGAAACTTATTCAACATCATTAATGTAATGAAGAAAGAGGGAAAGGCTTCAGACAGCAGAAGACCTGATGAGGTGTTTTACTGTTGAAGTGTTTGAAATGGTACCTTTCCGCTGCACTTGGCCTTGTCAATGATCTTCAGCGCATATTCCTGTCCTGTAGACCTGAGAGCAGCACACATGACATCCTCAGCGAATACATACAACATCTGCAGTTAGTTTGATCAATAATGTGTCCGTATTTACCTGTCCACACACTCTCGGACCACAGCGAAGTTTCCATCGCCGATCACCTTCCCCACTTTATACTTCTCAGTGATGACAGACGAATGAACTTCATTTCCATTCACTGCAGAGAGAGAGAACGTCACGTCACAGAGCGGCAAAACAACAGCCAATCAGAATGTACCTGATGTTTTTGACCAATAGAATAACACTGTGGGCGGAGCTACAGCAGGGCTGAGCAATATAAAACATAATTTTTATTCTTTTAGATGACAGAAATGCTATTCATGCTGTTGGACTAATAAAAATTAGAAAATTTAGCAACAAAATAAAATTACTCAAACTTTAACAATAATGTAAATGAAAACCGAGAATCTAAAAACAGACTCAAAATATTATATATTATATATATAGTTACAAATAAAAAGTTTTATTGAATATACTAACCCTTCAACAACAAAGTACAAATAGATTAACAAAATGTTATTTTATCTGAAGTGTGTGTGTGTGTGTGTGTGTGTGTGTGTGTGTTTTACCCTCTGGACTGAGGACCTCCTCATCGTGGAGGTCTCTGGTCGGGGATGAAGACGCTTCATGATCGGACGTCTAAAGAGGACAGATCACGTCAAACACACTCAGAGCACAGGTGTGCACACACACACACACACACTCACTTTCTCTCTCAAATACACTCACACACACACACACACTGACCTTCCGGCTGCATTGAGTTGCAGGGCTGCAGGGCGACTGCGATGACCTCATCGGTGGAGAGTCGCTCCTCGGAGCCTCATTGGCTGAAAACCGTCAGCATAAACACCATCAAAACTCAGGAGTAACCAATGTGTGTGTGTGTGTGTGTGTGAGTGTGTGTTACCTGATACAGGTGATTTTGAGCGCGGGACTCCGGAGCTCTTGGTCATCTTGGGTGGGACAGACGGCCGTGATTTCTTACACTCTGAGACAGACAGATGTGCTTTTAGACAGGAGTGTGTGAGCAGAGTCTGTCTCATAAATACGTGTGTGTGGATCTCACCATTGACAAACGCAGCCGCGGCACCCTTCCCCGCGTGTCCGATAGCAGCGTCATCCTGAGCGTAACGAAACTTCTCCAATCCACACGCAATGAAAACATCATCATCACCGAAGAAATCCTGCAGACTTGTCAACTACACACACACACACACACACACACACACACAGGCTTATTTCACTGGGGAGCTTGAGGTGATTTATTAGTAGTGCTGCAGGGCAACGATTAATCACATCCAAAATATATTTTTGTTTTGTTTACATAATATACGTGTGTACTGTGTATTTTATTTTGTACTGTATCCAAATACAAACTTATACAATAAATTATTGTGTATAATTGTAATAATATTTATATATTCATATAAATATATAATGTGTGTATATATATATATATAATACATATAATATACACAGCACACACACACACACACACACACACACATATATTATGTAAACAAAAACTTTTTTTTTAGATGCAATTAATCGCAAGTAATCATTGCCCAGTACTAATTATTAGCAAAGACTTCTATTCTAAAAATATATCAATAATAATAAAAAAAGTCCTTCAAAGTATCTTGGAGAGGCGAGATGTCACAGCATCTAACTACTGGGGTGCCTCAGGGCTCAGTTCTAGGACCACTTCTCTTCTCTGTCTACATGGCATCATTATGTTCTGTCATTCAGAAACATGGCTTTTCATACCACTGCTATGCTCATGACACTCAACTCTACCTCTCATTCCATCCTGATGATCCGACGGTAGCTATTCGCATCTCAGCTTGTCTAACAGACATTTCTTGCTGGATAAAGGACCACCACCTTCACACAAGCACATGTGTGTGTGTGCTTGTGATTCCGGCAAACCCATCGTTCCATCACAATTTCACCATCAAGTTAGGCACATCAACCATAACTCCTTCAAAAACAGCTAGAAGCCTTGGAGTTATGATTGATGATCAGCTGACTTTCTCAGACCACATTGCTAAAACTGTCCGATCCTGCAGATTTGCTTTATTCAACATCAAGAAGATCAAGTTCTTTCTTTCGGATCATGCTGCACAACTCCTTGTTCAAACTCTTGTTCTGTGGCTGGACTATTGCAATGCTCTCTCTGCAGGTCTTCCAGCCAATTCTATCAAACCTTTACAATTAATTCAGAACGCGGCAGCAAGATTCATTTTTAATGAGCCGGAAATAATACACGTCACACCTCTGTTTATCCATTTGCACTGGCTTCCAATAGCTGCTCGCATAAAACCATTACTTCAGACTTAAGTGCCTCTAGAAGCTTGCGTTCTGCAAGTGAACGTTGAATTTACTAAAAATGACGAAAATACAAAACAAGATTATAAAACCTTTAATCAAATTACTACAACACTATATAAATAATACTGAAATATCACTGCTGTTCATCAGATGAGATTGAGCAAATCTTTTATATATCAGTGGGATAAAATCACTGAGATACTATTTGTTTTTTCTTTTATGCCAAAAATCATTAGAATGTTAAGTAAAGATCATGTTCCATGAAGATATTTAGTATATTTTTTTACCCTAAATATATCAAAATTTAATGTTTGATAAGTAATATGCATCGCTAAGAACTTCATTTGAACAACTTTAAAGATGATTTTCTCAATATTTAGATTTTTTTGCTCCCTCAGATTTACAAATAGTTGTATCTCAGACAAATATTGTCCTCCGAACAAACCACACATCAGTGGAGAGATGATTTATTCAGCTTCAAATGATGCATAAATCTCAATTTCGAACCGTTTACACTGGTTGTGTGCTCCAGGGTCACATATGTCTATGATTTTTTACTACTGGTTTGATTGACTGGTGCTGTGAGCGACAGAGGTTTGTGAGGGAAGCCCTGTGTGAGTCTGCAGCGAGGAGTGTGTGGCATACAGATGAAGCTCACATTCACATTCACTGGGGCCAAGGGGAGACGCAGGTTACCACGGCAACCGGCACACACACACACACACACACACACACACACACACTCTCTATTAGTCCGTCACAGTTGGACAGCTGTGTAGTTTACTGTGAGACTCACTGCAGAAACTGATGGTTAATGCTCATGCAGCTTAACCCACTGTTTATATCTGTTTAGTGCTTCACTCTGAGTTCTGTTTTAAACTGGATTATATTAATTTGAAATTTTTGTTGTGTTTTAAAATTAATTATAAAAAAATTTCAATTGTTTTTTTTTTCATTTATTTTTTACACATTTTATTTTACACTCATGTTTTGTTTTAAAACTCATTTATTTTATTTGTATTTTTTTTTTTCAATTTAGTTTTGAAGTGATTTATTTTAATTTAATATTTGGTTGTTTTTAAATTATATATATTTTTTATTTGTTTTATTTTAATGTTAATTGTTTTATTATGAAATGGTTAAACATTTGTATAAATTGTATTTATAATTATACATAATTATATTTCAATTTTGTTATATATATAAAATAAATAATACTATATAAAAAGTAATTTGTTATTCACAACATAAATACAGTTTAATTTAATATATTTTAAATAAATCTTTTCAAATATTTAAATAAATTTTATTTAAATATTTAATTTTAAATATATAAAATAAATAATATATACAATTAAATTTGTATAAATAAATATTCATATATATATATATATATATATATATATATATATATATATATGTAAAAGTTTATAAATATATTTAATATCTATATTTCAAATTTGTAATGTATAAAATGTATAATATCAAATTGAATTTGTTATTGACATAACTCTTAAATCTGGGACAGTTTTTCATTCTTTAAAATCTGTCTACTTTGTTTTGCACAGAAGAAAGAAAATCAAGGACAATTCAGGGACAGTAAACGATGAAAAATTTATCATTTCTGGGCAAACGATCGCTTTAAATAGTCGTTTTTCTGTTGTTATTGTTAATTGAAACTATTGAAAATAGTTTTCAAATAATTAAAATAGTAAAATTTGGAAAATTTGGAAACTGAAAATTTAAAAGGTACTTACTACTAAAACTATATAAAATATATTTAAAAAAACGAGTTTTGAATTGAAAACTTGCTATAAAATAAAATCTAATTTAAAACAGCAGTGAATACTATAAACAGTGTAAAACTGAACTAAAGGAATAATAAACTCTCTTCAGGAAATACAAACGCTCTCAAAATAGTGCATGAGCAGGATGCAGCTATTACTAATAGATGATTATTGATCAGCCTGATTAACAAACGGACATGAGTGTGAACTGAACAGAAGTGTTAGGCCTTGCATCCTTTTATGTTTGTGCAATATAAATGTAGTTTTTGTTTTTCCGCACCTGTTTCCCGTCCAGCGTGTAGAGTCTCTTCACGACGCCGGAGTCCAGTTTGATGGCTTCGGTGATGTCTGCGAGCACCTGATCGAACGAGTGTGCTGTCTTCTTATTCAGCAGGATCCTCACGGCCTTCCTGGGCTTCACCCCGCTCCGGATCACCGTCACCAGTTTGGGTTTGATGAAGTCTTTGGCCTCCCTCGACTCTCCAGGTGTGCGCTGAGGCCCCGGACGCTCGGCTCCGCCCCCTGTGCGTCCAGCTCCGCCCCCAGGCCCCGCCCCCGCGCCGGGCCCCGCCCCCGCCAGCCGTGAGCCCCAGTTAGGGTTGCTGTTCTTGGTGTAGTCCACCTTCCTGTAGGGCTCGTTTGAGGCGCAGACATAACTCTCGCCTGCGGCAGGAACACACAGGATCAGCTCAGATATTTCTTATACGTCATAAATCAACAACACGAGCATGTGCACGATTCTTTGAGGCTGGGTAATGGTCACGTGCCATGCAGGTTAACAAATACAGTATTTCATCTTTTTAGTAAGTGTTGTATTTTAATTTATTTTAAAATGATTTATTAAAATTTTCGATTTTTATTTGGTTTCAAAAACTTTTTTTTGTTATTTCTATATAATTTATTTTATTTTTCACATTTATTTGAAAATAATTTATTGTACATTAAAATTTGTTATAATTTCAACTGTTTTCACTTTGCTTGAAAAAAAATTTTTATTTCTAAATTATCATATTTTTTTACATTTGTTTATTTTAAAATAATTTATTTTATTTCCCAATTAATCAAGTTATATTTTTATTTATTTTTTAAAATGTATTACTTTTTTATTTCTAAGTAAGTTGTTTTAATTCAACGTTTTTTGTTTTGTTTCCAAATATTTATTTTAATTTTTAATTTGTTTAACTTTTTTATTGTTTATTTTAAATCTTTTATCTTAATGTTACATTATTTTATTTTTTTTTTATTTTTTTTTTTTTCTAAATTATTTAATTCACTAAATATAACAAAAAATTTAAATGTGGACAAAACAGAAATGGGTTTAAATACTAAAATGACAACTGAAATATAACCATAAATAAAAACTATATATTTTTGGTTTTATTTTTTAATTATTTGGTATAATATGTAATTTTTGTTTAAATTGACATTCATTATTTTTTATTGGATTTAATTCTACTTTTTAATATATATTATACTAAAACTAAAACTTAAAAATTAATTAAAGCTATGTACTATTAAAAAAATATATAATTATTCATTTTATTTCAATAGTTTTGTTATGTAATTTATTAAAGTATTTCCAATCCTAGCACAAAGTAATAGATTTATTTAAAGTTGTTTATGGTTATGTTTTATGGTTGTTAGGATGTTTTGGCTGGTTGCTAGGGTGTCAGAAGCATCCCTCTGGTCATCTGTGAAGATGATTGATTGACAGAGAGTTCACAATCTGAGCTTAAATCATTCAGACAGTAAATGCATATTTAAGTAGTTTTTAATGTATCTTTTCCATGACAGTTTTCCACGAAAATATTATTATTGCACTATATTGAAGTTTTTTTTTCTTGAAATTGTACATGTGTCATCTGATAGTAATGATAGTATTCTTCCCCATCGCAGTATTTGGAGGGGAATGTTTCTGATGAGACTACTTCTGTATAAAGTAAGATTATACCATTTCTTTTCTATCATTGTTTGTTACTGGTCAAATGAGATGCAGGTAAATCAAATATTTCAAGTTTTTAGAAAGTGTTTTATTTTGATTGCTTTTAATTTAAAATTATTTATTGTAATTTTGCATTTAGATTTTTAAAAATGTTTTATTTAAAAAATGTTTTAATATTATTTTAATGTAACATTTTGTATTATTTTTTTATTAATTTAATAAAACATTTTTATTTACAATTTCTTTTTCAATTCCGATTCTTATGGATTCCCAGACTCGATTCCAGTGTGGTAAAAAAAAATGTGATATATATATATTATATATCTTTTGTGTATATATAATAGGAATAATATATTATTAGCAGTATAATGATATTTCGCTACACCTCATGTTGAAAGGAACCTTTAAAGGGCTTCGAACCTGCAACCCTTCACAGTGTGTTAAAGATCGCTTGACAGACGTCTATAAGCTGAGTTTAACACGGATTCTGATCTAAATCATGGACACAAACACTTCTAATAAACGTCTGTTTGACACGTGAAGGTCTCCGTGATGTAGCGGGTGTTTCCGTGAGCGCCTGACCTTCCTCGAGATCCTCGAGGCTCGTGATCCTCCTCGCGCCGTCCGCGCTGTAGATGTTGCGCACACCTTGCGGCAGGTGCAGGTTGTCGGCGAGCGCGCGCGTCAGCTCGGCCAGCAGCGCGTCCAGGGACCGGAAGCGGTCTCCGGACACCGCGTACACCAGACCCTTGAAGTAGCGGTCTCCGTTCCGGTAGAAGCGGACCTTCTTGGCGCGCTTCTCGGAGCTGAGCGCCTGCAGCGTGCGCGTGCGGTAGATGCTGCAGTTGGCGCTGTGCGCGGGGCTCGGGACCAGACTGCTCGCGCGCGAGCCCGACCCCCCGGCAGCGGCGCGTTTGGAGCGGCGCGCCTTGTCCCGCTCGTCAAAGTGCTCGAGCTCGATGCTTCTGCTGAGAGACATTGTCCTTCCCGGTGAACGTTCCTTCTTTCTGTTTCTATCGCGCGCTCTGATCGCCGGAGTCCGCTTTTGTCATCAGCGCGAGCGACGGACGCGCCGCTCTCCCCGCCGCGCGTTTACCGGAGGCATCATTTGCATCAACACAAAAGCGCCCGGCGTTTATGCCGCGAAACGAACGGAATGATCCCGGTAAATGACCGCGTCTGGCCAGCTGTTGCAGAAAACCAGGATGAGCGGGAGAATCCCGGTCAGACGCGGAATTCCAGAAAAGCCGCGTTAAACAAAAAAATCCCGATCCGCCCTTAAACCAGCGCGGCGCGTGCGGGGTTGATGCGCGCTCCGCGCTGTAACCGGGCAGCACGACTTCAAACGCGAGCGCGCTGCAGGTGATCGCTCGTGCACGTGGCGCGCGCCCGCAGTCTCCTCCGCGCGGTCTTAATGCCGTCTGACAGAAAGGGCCAAATTACTTCAACTTAATGTTGAAATATATCAATAAATCGTTCAATCATTAATTCATCCATCCATCCATCCATTCACTCATACAGTATATTTACTTATTTAATAAATATTAATTTGTTTAATTCATTAACTTATATATAACTTATTTATTAATTCAAAATGCTTAAATGTAATGTATTATTTGTTTATATATATACATATTCATTTATTTATTTAATTATTTAACATTTATGTATTTCCAATGCATTACATTTTCAGGGTTACAGATGTTGGCACGTATAATTGAGTGAATTAATGAATTAATATTTAATAATGCATTTATTTATGTATTTAATGAAGTATTTAATCATTTATTTATATATTTCAACATTATTTAATGATTTAATTTCGAGTAATTTGAACCGCCATGAATCTTGGTCATGCATGGAGGGAAAATGTGATGTTTGATATTTCTATTTTTAAAACATAAAAGTAGAGGTTTATTTTTATATTCCTTCTTTGAGTCACAAGTAAACTGCAGGATTTCATCAGAGAGAAAGAGAGCCCTCTCTTTTCAGAAAATCTGAACTCAAACATGAAAAATAAAATCAATCAATAAAATAAAGCAATTTATTTATTTAGGCAAAAAATAAAATAATTATTGACCCTTACAAACGCAAATGTGCAAATCATAAATTTAAAATACAGACAGTGCTTTTAAATTTATTTTATTTAATGCATAAAAAAATGCAATTCGTTAAGAATAATACAATTTAAGTAGAATAAAATATTAAGCAATGTCCAGTACTTTATTTATTAATTTATTCTTGTGCAAATAAAGAAAACGAAATAAACGTATTGCAAATCATAAATTAAAAACCAGACAGTGAAACATTTTATGTATTTAATGCATGCAAAAATAATTAATTAAAAACTGTAAAATTAGTAAAATAAAATAAGTAAAAAAAAATTAATAAAATACTAAGCACTTTCAAGTGCTTGCCTGCTTTATTTATTAAATGCAAAAGTGACAATTCATTCAAAAACTCAAGTAAAGTACAGTAGTAGTTAATACATGCAAATTAACAACTCATTAAAAATGTCCAAACTCAGTTTTTTTCTCTTTATTTTGTACTTCAGTTTGTTCCAACAAAGTACATCATACATGTAAATGCACCATAATGTTTTTAAATGAGGTAATGTTCTCCTGGATTTCTCATGCAATTGTCTCAACATTGTTTTAATGTTTCCTCAACCCTCTTTCTCTACACTAAAACTCCACACACAATTCTCCACAGACTCTTCATTAGAGTCAATCAAACACTGAGCTGCTGATATTCATAACTATGATCAGACATATACATAGAAATACCACAGTGTGCCTCCACTGATGTGCTTTTAATATTTCACTGATGAAGATTTCAATATCCGTCTGATTAGAGAATTAAAGCTCCTTTCATGGCAGTTGAATCGCTGTAAGACACTTCAGATTGTCTGAAAGCAGCACATTATTTAGCTTTGGTCCAGAGGAAGATCAGCCCATCAAACAAAGCCAAACTCAATCATTTACAGACTTCACCACTCGGATGCAATAAGGTTTGAGTTGAATTGATTTTTCATATTTAATATGTGCAATGTTTCAGATCAGGGTTTCTCAAAATGGGAGCAAATAATTACTTAAATCATAAATATGTAAAATATGAATTACTGATTTTAAAATTAAAATGCACACTGAAAATTAAATGACGATTCATAAAAATGTATAAATGTAAATAGTTTTTACATAAAAATAATTAAATTAAGATTCATACAAAAAAAAGTAATTTATATAAAAAATAATAATTTTTAATTAAAAAAAAAATTATTAAAAACATACTCAAAATAAAATGCACAAAATTTTACATTTTGAGAAATAATTTCAAAATAAAATACAAATTTTAATAATTATAAGTGAAATATAAAAAAATAAAACCTACAAAAAAAACTTACAAAAATTAAAGAATCCATAAAAATGAATATATTAATTAACAAATTATGAATAATGGAGTGATTCTGTTAATAAATAGTGCTGTATATGATCAATAACAGATAACACACACATTAGACACAGAAACAGATCCAGATGAGTCTGAGGTCACTGAAGACACCTGCTGGAAGACCTGTGTGTGTGTGTGTGTGTGTGTGTGCGCGTGCGTGTGTGTGTGTGTGTGCGTGTGTGTGTGTGTGTGTGCGTGCGTGTGTGAGTATGTGTGTGCCTGTGCGTGTGTCAGTGTGTTCATGCATACGTGCGTTTGAACAGTACTGAATTCATAATTGCCTTTAATAACATTTACTGCTAATTATTGCGACTTTACAGCTACAACTAACACAATATATCTGAATTATATTCCTAAAGCTACTATAATATTGGAAATAAACAGACCTGAGCGATATAACTGTGCGTCTCAAACCCCCTCCACTCTCAAAAGTGCCTTATTTGTGTTCATTTATAATTTGATTTTACAATTAAAAATAAATAAATAAATAAATAAATACTGAAAATGAAATAATTCATGAAAATGAAAAATTTTAATTAATTTAAAATAAAAAAAATAATTTATTAAATTATAAAATTGTAAAATGTACATCATTTTCTTACATAAGTCATAATAATGTTTAATTGATAAAAAAATCCTGCATCAGATGTGTGAGGAGTGATTGTTAATTGAAAATAACAATTATTAAATAAAAACGCTAAAAAAAGAAGAAGAAAACTTTAAATAATAATTAAAAATAAAAACAGCTAAAATAAAACACTTCAAAATTAAACATATCAAAATAATGTACATCAATTATTTTAAAACAAAGAACTAAATAAAACAGATGTTAAATTGAAATCATTTTAAAATATATGTTGTTTGTAAGTTCTCCTGTAATGTTTATGTTGTTTATGATTATGTCTGTGGTCATTATAAGTGTGTGTGTATGTATGTGTGTGTGTGTGTGTGTGTGAGAGAGAGAGAGAGAGTGTGTGTGTGTGTGTTTGTCTCAGGGTTTCTTTACTCTGATCTGTAGAACATCACTCAGAGCCGGACGCTTTCTCAACGCCTGAGGAGATAAAATTCACTTCATTCCAATCAGACACATATCCAATATTTCATATTGTGTGTGTGTGTGTGTGTGTGTGTGTGTGTGTGTGTGTGTGTGTGAGAGAGAGAGAGAGAGAGAGAGAGAGAGAGAGAGAGAGAGAGAGACAGTATGTGTGTGTGTGTGTGTGTGTGTGAGAGAGAGAGAGAGAGAGAGAGAGAGAGAGAGAGAGAGAGACAGTATGTGTGTGTATGTGTGTGTGTGTGTGTGTGTGTGTGTGTAACGGTGGCTGGTTTGACCTGTAGGTTGTTGATGATCTCCTCAAATAATCTCTTGGCTTCTTCACTGTCAGCGTCTTCGAAGTAATCAGAGATACTCAACTGAACCAGCACACACTTCAGACTCACACACACACCTCACACACACACACACACACACACACACACACACAGAAGAGCTGCGTTAGACGTGCATGAGCTCATCACAGTTTAGGTTTTAGTCTTGAATAAAGTAATCAACACACAAAATGACCATGCATCAAACAATCAAAACACTCTCACTAAATCGTTTAAAATAAAAACAAATAAAACACTTGCTAAAAATTACACCATGATAATACAAATTAAATAAATAATTTTACATTTAAAAACTTTTTTAATTTTTTTAAAAAAATTAAAAATAATTAAATCATAAAAATAAATAAATAAAATTATAAAACGGTCAATGTTCAGGCCCTTGAGGCGCGGTGTGTGAGTGAGTGAGTGATGCTCACTGCTGAAGTGCAGAAGGGCTCTGGAGGTGACCGGTGTGGAGATGAAGCTGAGCGTGTGCAGCTGCTGGAGTCCGTCTCTACAGATCTCCGCCGCTGACTCCTGGTTCACTTCATTCATGTGATGCAGCTCCAGCTCACACAGGTTCACACAGTTCCTCGCTGCAGAAACACAACACTCAGCTCTCACCTCGGCTCTCAATGCAGTACAAGTAATGCGACTTACGCCATCAGACTACTTTTTTCAAGTAACTAGTAAACAGTATTGGGAAGGTTACTTTGTAAATATTTACCCTATTTTAAAATGTAATAAGTAGTGTAACTAGTGCTAGAGTTAGAGGGACAAATAAAGGTAATTAATCAATAACTCGAAATAAAATTATAATAATTACATTTAAAGCACAAAATCAGACTTTAGCACTACTTTGAGATTGTTTTGAGGTTAAAAACTGATTTAATACTAGAAGATAAAATGACTATGATTTTAACAGTAAATAACTGTGAAAATGCTACAGTACGAACCTGTTGCATGGTTAACGGTAAGATCCTGTACAATTTACAAGAAAAAAAAAACTCGTAAATTGACTTTCCCAGAATTCTCTGTGTTGCATTTCAAATTTTCTTTGAATTTGATGATTTTTCTTTTAAATAACGATGTTTATTGTTAGTTTTTTTCTTATCAGTTATGTTTATTAGGGTTGTATGTTACATATAATGTTGTTAAATTAATGTTTATTTATGACACTGTGCATCTTCTCTATGTTATTATTTAAAGTTGCTCTCATCCCCACCTGCATTTGGTGGTTATCAGTATTTTACAAAAGCACAAAACAGATTTCATTAATATGTTGGTATATTAACATTATATCAGTTAATTAAATTAATTTAGTTAATCCTGTAAAACCTAAAATGTTGTTACCGTATTTTTTACAGTACAAATCCGCCAACCACAGCTGCCGTTTATTTTACCGTAAATTTTAAGGCATTTTATTGCAGTATTACATTATATTTTAAAGAAGCCAGTAACAATTTGTGAAAGAAGTCAATCAAATCTGTCTATGGGAGAAAACATTTGGATGTGACCCCCTTTGTAATAAAGATAAAGAACTGTAATTTAATTACACAATTACACACATTTATTTTGTAATTAAATTACGTAATTCCGTTAACAAGTCACTCCCGAACATTCCAAGTAAAGTAGTGCATTATTTTTAAATTTAGAAGGAAATAATTGAGTTACTTTTTTAAATAAGAAACATCAAAATCAATAAAGAACAGTGAAAAGCAACCGTAGAATATGAAGCAAATCTGCAATAATTAAAGGGTAAATAACCCAAATACCCTTTATGTATTTAATTCCATTTTATTAACCAATGTCGTTGCTGCTGAGCTTCGATTATTAAATTCAATCATACTAATTAGAAGTTATGGGATAAACAAACCTTTTCGAAGCTTTGTTTCCATCCAAAGCTGCGAATTTAACTTACTGTATGCACAAAATTGGAATATCGCATAAAACATTTGCGAACAAGCTCCGTATCCATCCAACGAGTCAAACCCTTTTTCGTTTAAAGTCAAAAACCACCTCAAGCGACCGTAAAAGCTTATTTTGCAAATTAAAGGGATTTTTATTTGAAATCAGGCGTTTCCATCGCACGTTTCTTTTGCGATACTTCAAAATGTGCATTAAAATAGGGTGATGAAAACGTCGTAACAAATGATTTGCAAAAGTTTCGAAGCTTCACAAAGCAGTGCTTCAAAAGTGGCCAAAATGTAGTTCTGTCAAAGGATTAATCACGATTAATCGTATCCAAAAGAATCTTTTTTGTTTACGTAGTATATGTGTGTGAACTAGGGCTGCAACTAACGATTATTTTGATAATCGATTAATCTGTCGATTATTTTTACGATTAATCGATTAATCAGTTTATGTACTTATATTTTAGTTTTTTCCATTTTTTCCCCAAGTAAATTATTAATAAAGGGTCTTTATCATTCAGCATAGATTTTTAAGAGATTTTAACCAATTGTAAACAATCCTTCGAAAAAAAGTGCCAATGGCATGAAATCTGAATGGAACTCACAATTTAAAGTAAAATCCATCAGAAGGTTGTCCAGAAAAAAAAATTGGGACACACACAAAAAACCTGCTGTGTGAAAAAGAGCAGTGAATACTTAGAAAAGAAGTGCATTTTAAATATACTCAAACATTTACCTCTCTCATTCAGTCATAATTAGGCTGCAAGTCTGAATTATGAACTGGTAAACGACAAACTGATAACATAACATGTTTGTAAAGCTTTAAATGTTAACTGTTAAAAGCAATGTTATCAGCTTTTACGACTAAACATTTGCAAACAACCTTGTACTGGAGAATCTGCACAAATAAAATTCTTAGGGGCCGTTCACATATCGCACCTAAAAACGCGTGGAAAACGCTAGTCGCGCCGCTTTCTCCTTCTTTCCAAAGCGCTCGGGCAGAAGCGCCCCTGAGGCGTCTGCCTTTGCTAAGTAACCATGACGTGCTCTCTCCATGACGTGCCCTCTCCATGAAGACCCGGAAATTTCAGCAAAGTATAAATGGATGCGGTGTGGACGCGCCTGGAAAAACGGGCGCATCGCACCGCGTGCGTGTCGCGACCGCGTCGCTTCCATTATGAGAGTGCATACTGCGCGCCTACATAGGAAATAACGAACTTGAGCACGCAAAAGACACGATATGTGAACGGCCCCTTAAACAGTTCAGTAGTGCAGAGTTTACAGGTTACTCTTCATTTTGAAGGCTCAAAGTAAAGTACTCCCACTTCCCGCTGAATGCTGCAGAGACGCTGTTCGGGAAGCACGTGACATAAAACGAGGCCAGCTATTGGCTATTCGCTACTTCACCTGCTGTACTGGCTGAGTAAAACCTCCGGTGGCTCATTACTGCCACACTTTGGTCACCGCAGATTTGAAATATGCACGAAATGAGCCGCTTATGGCAAATAAAATTCATTTAGCGACAAATCGATTACTAAATTAGTTGACAACTATTTTAATAATCGATTTTAATCGATTAAAACGATTCGTTGTTTCAGCTCTAGTGTGAACTGTATATATGTATTATGTACATATGCATTAACATTGTTGGTGTGGAAGGGCTTTTACATTTACCAAAAAAATAAGTTTTATATTAAGAATAAACAAGCCCAGCCCAGATATGAAAAGGAACTGAAAAGTAATGTATCACATTACTTTCCATAAAAAGTACCTAACGTAATTAGTAACTTTTTTAGGGAGTAACGCAATATTGTAATGCATTACTTTTAAAAGTAACTTTCCCCAGCACTGCTCACGCATCACCTGACCTGTCACTCACCCAGAGAGGCCAATCCCTGCACGCCGCAGCTGGCCCCGCCCACCCCCACACGACACAGGTTCGGCCAGCATCGGCCAATCGTCTGCAAGCAGCGGTTACTGAAGCGACTGGGCTGCAGGCTGCAGGAAACCAAGGCGGGAAATCAGTGGTCATGTGATCAGCGGTGACAGATTTAAAGACACAGATCCTCACCACGGCTGTAGAGGAGCGATGTGCAGCGTTGTGATGTTCCTGCATCCCGCTCCCAGAGCCCAGATCACCTCCTGTCCCGCCGGATCTGACGCGCTCCTGAACACATCACAATCAGCTGTGTGAAGCTTACCATTGATAACTATCTACAGGTGCCTCTAAAAAAATGTATATCATGAAAAAGTTATTTATCTTTTGTAATTTAATTCAAAAAAGCCAACGTATATTGTAGAATCATTGCATACTGCAATCAAACTTAAATATTTCAAGAGTTTTTTGTTTTAATTCTGATGGTTATGACTTACAGCTTAGGAAAAAAATAAAAAAGCAGGTTTAGTTATGCACTCAATACTTGGTTGGGGTTCCTTTCGCACAAATGACTGCTTCCATGCGGCGTGGCATGGAGGTGATCAGTCTGTGGCACTGCTGAGGCATTGTTGAAGCCCAAGTAGCTTTGATAGCGGCCTTCAGCTTCTCTTCTGTATTGTTTTTCAGATGTTACTTCTCTTCCTCTTCACAATACCCCATAGATTCTCTGTGAGGTTCAGGTCAGGGATGTTTGCAGGCCAATCAAAGCACAGTAATATCATGATCATCTGAAAGTGGTTTTGGCTTTGTTGGCAACTGCTAAAGTCCTGCTGCAAAATGAAATCAGCATCTCCATAAAGCTTGTCAGCAGATGGAAGCACAAAGGGCTCCAAAATCTCCTGGTTGATGTCTGCATTGACTTTGGACTTGATAAAACACAATGGAGCAACAGTAGGCAGACATCACAGCTCCCAAATCACCTCTGACTTCAGAAACTTCACACTGGACTTTGGATTCTGTGCCTGTCCAGTCTTCCTCCAGACCTTGATTTCCAAATGAAATGCTAAATTACTTTCATCTGAAAAGAGGACTGTGTGGACCACTGATCAACAGTCCAGTTATTTTCCTCCTTACCCCAGGTGAGATGCTTCTGACGTTACTCTCTGGTTCAGGAGGGTCTTGGATGCATGAATGTGACAGCTCTAGCTCTTTCCCTGAAGACGTCTGAGTGTGGTGACTGTCCACTCCTTGTGAAGCTCTCCCAAGTTCTTGAATCTGCTTTTCCTGACAATCTTCCCAAGGCTGTGGTCATCCCTGTTGCTTGTGCACCTTTTCCTACCACACTTTTTCCTTCCAGTCAACTTTCTATGAATATGATTTGATACAGCACTCTGTGAACAGCCAGCCCTTTCAGCAATGATCTTCTGTGGCTCCTCGTTGGTGTTTCAGTAGTTTTTCTCATAATTGTGGATGCATGTTCTAAACTAGCCCAAAAGGTACCCAGTGTTGAGACTCAAAATGAATCAAACTAATCAAGCTCAAAATGGAATATTTTTGAGATACTGATTTTTTTATTTTCCTAAGCTATAAGTCGTAACCATAAGAGTTAATACAAAAAAAAACCTCTTGAAATATTTCAGTTTGTTCTAATTCTAATATTTTGAGATGCTCATCTATCTATCTATCTATCTATCTATCTATCTATCTATCTATCTATCTATCTATCTATCTATCTATCTATCTATCTATCTATCTATCTATCTATCAATCTGACTACTTCTATCTATCTATCTATCTATCTATCTATCTATCTATCTATCTATCTATCTATCTATCTATCTGACTACTTCTATCTATCTATCTATCTATGTCTATTTTTCTATCGATCTGACAGGTCGTAATTTAAAGTTAAAAGAACAGATTTCTTTAAATATAAAAAAATAATAATAAAAAACTGCATTTGAAGAATAAATGTATGTATGTATAAATCTACATGAATATTAATTGAAATGTATTATATATATATAGTATAGTATGTAGTATTTATTAATAAAAAAAAAAGGTTTATGTCACCTGTATGTGAGTGACTGCAGTGCACGGCAGTGACAGCTGACGAGCCACAGAGATCTGTCCGTCAAAATACTGGGACAATGAGAGATGCTCAGAGAGATGAGACTCCGCCCCGCTGCTTTTAGCACCGCCTCCAGCCCCGCCTCCAGCCCACCCCTCAACACAGAGAGACCAAAACACTCTTCACTAAAACACACTGGCCATCATGTGAAAGAACATATATGTGAACAAATTACATATGAATATATTTTACCTGGTGCTGCGCAAGTACTCGTCTTTGTTCTCCTTCTTGCCACGGGATCGAGGTTTGAGATTGTGAAGAACAAGAGACTGAGTCTGAGAGCACCACTGAGACAGAGTCATCAGGAACTACACACATACACACACACACACACACACACAGAGAGAGGTTAGTCTGTCTTTGCTCTACAGTGACCTCTACAGGTGGTTCGTTTTATTAGCTGAGGAAGCCATTTTGGCAAGGGTTGTTTGAGAAATAATGAATGGAGATAAGCTTCTGAAGAGGTAAGTGAATTGAGTTTCTATCTTCTGTTGATGTTTGCTGATTCAGACGCTTTGCTGGTTTTAGTTGGATTAGATTTGGTTGGTTGAAGCCTTTGTGGATTCAAGTTGTGCAAATAAATAAAATGTTAACTCTGATTGGTAATTTGTCTGATTTTGTTATTTTTTTCTGATGAAATACACACATTGTAATAAAAGCCAAAATAAGAAATGGTATGTATATGAATATTTACTGAGTAATCCACTATTTCATAGAGGAGAGTCAAAATGACAATTTTCACCTGAGATTTGAAGCCTTCAGAAGGATGGCAGCATGATTATATTACTTTTACTCAGAGTTTGCTAAGTCTGTTAGTAAAGTCTGTCGATTCTATCCATCTTTATTGCACTATACTCCAGTGGTGACCATTCAAAAATGGAGAAAAAGCTGTTTTTGTGTGCTTTCTCCAAAGTTTGCATTGGTGTAACTCAAGAAGTATTAGAGATATCTCAATATCCTTTTAGATTTTGGGTTTTGACAAACTTTTCCTTTGGCATCTTCATTTTTGAGGCCCTGTATTAGGTTCATTTCTGGAGATATAGGAATCTCAATGCGGCTTCATGTGTAAATTGTTAAAAATGATTAATATTCAGTGGCCAAAAACTAAATGTGGGTCACTTTGCATATTGATGATATTTTTTGCTTTTAAAGTAGAAGTGCATCTTGTTTCCCTCTTTGCAAAAACACCATAAACTCAAGAAGATCTTAAAAAGCTTTTAGATTGTTTCAGCTATTTGACTTTTCTATTGGTATCTTTATTTTCTATAAGGTCGTATATGACTGAATGCAAGAGATTGTTGAATTGTTCCCATTTTCAGTTGTCAAAACTAAATGTCTTTCACTTTGTATACAGCTGATGCTTGTCATATTTAATCTCTGATGAATAAGGAATACTTAAAATGTAATGTAAAACTTTTACTTGTCACACAATTTCTGAAACCCGACGCTCAAACACCAGAAACACACACCAATCTGCAAAACCATAAACTCATCACCAAACACTTTTTGCAAAACACACAAACATCTAACATGAGTTAAAGGTGTTTGCAAAGGTCTATTAGGATAAAATAGCTTAGATGTCCTTCCTAATATGGGGAAACAAACATGTGTGTGTGTGTGTGTGTGTGTGTTTCCTTGCCTTCGATGACACTTGTGTGTTCTCCAGTGTTACTCTGATCCAAACAGCAGGATGACGTGCGACACTGCGCCAGTCCTTACACACCTGAGAGAGAGACGACACACACACACACTTAGACAGTGCAGCACACATCACACACATCATATATCTAACACACACACACACACACCTCAGCGGCGGTGAGCAGCGAGCGTGTGTCCAGATAAGTGAACACACAGAAGAGCGCCGCTGTGAGCCTCAGACGCTCTGAACACACGGCTGATTCACTGGATCTGTTCACACACCAGTGCAGATCCGGACCTGATCACAACAACAACAGATATCACACACTTCACACCCTAGCAACAACACCGCGACACCATGGAAACGAGGCACAGAGTTCTGTACAGGTACTGTAAAACTCTATTTAAATAATTAATAATCTCTATAATCAGTGCTTCTTTTCAATTAATTTTAATGTGTCTTTATGTGTTAATCAGGGTAATTATTATTATTATAGGATAACTAAAACCACAAAAAAAATAAAAATAATGTAATATATGTTAAAATAAAATATATTGTAAAAAAACATTTATTTTATTTCAACACTGCTCGTTTTGCATTACAGTAAAATATTACAGTAAAATAACCAAAATTCAATAAGCTAAAAATAAAAAATACTACCATTTAGACATTTCAAATATAATAAAAATGGCAAAAACACAACAAGATTACTAAAATTACTGTCTGTGTGGGGTGTGTGTGTGTGTGTGTGTGTGTGTGTGTGTGTGTGTGTGTGTGTGTGTGTGTGTGCGTGTCTGTGTCTGTGTGTGTGTGTGTGTGTGTGTGTGTGAGAATGTGAGTGTGGGTGTGTTTGTGTGCGTGTCTGTGTGTCTGTGTGTGTGTGTGTGTGTGTGTGTGTGTTCATGTCTGTGTGTGTGTGTTCATGTCTGGGTGAGTG
>NC_068419.1:172932-200294 GCF_023724105.1 Carassius gibelio | reverse complement strand
ATGTCACTTGAACGTACATTGTTTTACAAGCGTTTTTTGATGAGGGTAACAGGGCTGACATAAACATAACATAATCAGGGGACACCAATGAAATCATTGATATCTTAAAGAAAGAATGCATCCTTATGTCAAAAACAATGCTTAACAATGAAACTACATTTAGAACAATATGCAAATGGGTTTTTCTTTTTTCATTTTGCAAATTAAAAGTCCTGCCTAAAAAGAAAAATCATAGTGAGCGACAGGTCAAAAACTGTACCCTTACCAGCATAAACGCTATTTAAATTATTTTAAATATTTTTTATTTGATTTTTTATGTGATATTGATGAAAGCATGCATAGTATTGCCTATGTTTTTAAATTGCACATTTATTTGTTGTTATATTAAGTCTGTTATAATGATTAGTATTTTTCAGCAAATTTAAATTTTTAGGTGAACTGTTCCTCTAAAATGCATTATTATTTCACATTTATGTGGGCAACATTACACTAAAAAGCATGCATGCGATGCTCATTATTGAGTATGGATATGTGTTCTGGGACTTTAAATCAGCTCTGATCCTCTTCAGCTGTAGTGCAGAGAGGTCAGTTATCATAGCTGTGCTGACCTTTGACCTTCATGTTTTCTGAGATCTCTAGAATTTCATGCCGTGATCAAAACAATAACAGCAGCTGTTGCTTATTATTTCCCCGCTCAGGGAAAGCTGAGTTTACAGTGGCTGACATCCAGAGGTTATTCGCTCGGATGGTTTTCAGAGAACTTTATCACTGCGCTCTTTCTCAGTGCTCTAAATATAGTCATATTACCATCCGCTCCGTCTCTGAGATCGCAAACATCTCCATATTTAACTTGAGGTGGCGAAGGTTATATCGATTAATTTCACAGTGAAGGCAATCGAAAGCTGAGGTGAAATGGAGAGTGAAATCTATTGTCCTCTCAGTGATGAATGTGATTCTGTGTTGCAGTAAATCTGATGGACAATAACACTGATGCATCGTTTCCAGGAAAGACCTCCGTGATATCGACCCCTCCTGTGTCTGCTGTCTCTCTTCTGCTCTTATTAAAGACACAGCGTGCTGAATACAGGCAAGTTTGTTTGTGCAGATGTTTTCTCATCTGTTATGTAATGTTGTTATGGAGAGATTTAAGATTCTAGGTACATTCCATTCATCTTTTCTGCTAAGTACTAATAAAATAAAATAAAATAAAATAAAATAAAATAAAATAAAATAAAATAAAATAAAATAAAATAAAATAAAATAAAATAAAATAAAATAAAATAAAATAAAATAAAATAAAATAAAATAAAATTTAAACAATAAATATTTTTTTTACTACAAATAACATTTATAAACGAAATATCTGTCAGTAGAAAAATCTTAAAAATGTTACTTAGAAATGTTACTATATATATATATATATATATGTATATGTAGTAACATTTCTAAGTATCATTGTTAGCTTGTGTCTGAATAAAATGCATTAAGTTATTAATAATAAAAATAATAAATACTATTTTTTTTATTAATATTTCATCAAAATGTTTGATTTGAACCAACCATTAAAAAAAAAAAAAAAAAAAAATATTTGGCTGTAAAATTTTTGAGTTGGTCCAAAATATATATATTTTTCAGTGCATGGTATATATCACAGCATCAGTGTTCTGAAGGCTCACTGTTATGCTACAATATGCAAATGAACCTTGTTTATTAACAGAAAAGCAGCAGCAGAATCACTTTCATTTGTACTCATCAGAATCAGGATGGCGCGATTGATTCGCCATCTGCTGGAAAAAAACATCACATGACACGTGTTTTCCTGAAACACACACACAGAGTCTCCCCACGACTCTCGCCGGCGTCTGATTGGCCGGGATCCCATCGCCGTAACCATGGCGACTGCCCACAGAGCACCTGGAGTGATGATGCAAGCGTCTCTGAGACTCCTGAAGGACGGAGCGGCGATATAAATAGAGAAAGGGATGAGAAACTGGGGGATATTTGGGGAAGATGGTGGCAGCTGTGACCCACACACACACACACACACACACACTAGAGCCACAGGTGTGCCACTGACTGAATGCCAATGGGAATGGCTCTCAATGTGACTTTGGAAACTCATCTCCAGCAGGGATTTCACTGTCGATCCGACTGTAACAGGAGACGTGGAGCACTAAAGTGTATCGTCCCACAGGAAAACACTGAATACTGCTCTCTTTCAGCTCAGGAGACTCTTGTTGTAATATTGAGCTTTGTCTCAAATGCTCCTTTTTTTATAAATAGAAGTAGAAACTACAATATTTGCATTTTCTGAAGGAAATCGGATGGTGTTTGTGTATGTAGAATGAAGGTGGATGGGTTATTATCATTAACTTAAACTAACACCATTAAAAATATTAATTGAAATAGAAAGCTTTAGTTAAAATATCAACATTTTCAAAATGTTCTTTACTGCTGCAGTAACTAAATACATTTTATTTTTTATTAACTTGATGTATTCAAATAAATAAAAGTACAATTTGTGAAACTTAAATATAATAAACAAAAAAATATTTACAAAATAAAATAAAAATATATAAATGTCAACAGCATGTTTGCACTTAACAGTTTATTATTGTCATATTTTAAACTAAAATCATTAAAAATCTGCTGTTACTTAAAATGATTTTTGTATGTTATTTTATAAAAAAAATTTAATTACAGCCATTTTTATTTTTGTTTAATACAATTAATAATTCTGTAATAATACAACTAATAATACTAATAATTCTGAAATTACAAATAATAAAAACTATGTAGACATATTATACAATATATATATATATATATATATGCAAGTAGGACTTGAATTATCCCATCAAACGATTAATTTCATCATCCTCCTCCTGCTTTTATCCAGTTGTAGTCTGTGGTGTTTGTTATTTCATGGATTCACGGCTGTTAAGCAGGTTTGTATCAAATCTTCACAGATGCAAACAGATCTAAAGCACAAGTTCTGGGTGAAATACTCAAGTGTGTCTCTGTGTTCAAACACTTGCATTGATTTCTTTATTTCAGAAGCGGATCACGCAATGTCTGGCAACCCTTCTGCTCTTTATATATATAACCACACTCAGTTTCACCGTCTCAGACAGAAAACGTGACAATTAAATAATAATTTAAGTATCGAATCAGTTACTAGAAGTGTATATATATATATGTGTATGTATGTATATAAGAGCCATTCTACTACAAATTGTATAATATCCAAGCTACATATTTCTATTAATTGTGCAGTTAGTTCTCATTTCGTATTAAGCGAGTATATATATTAAGCTTACTGATATTTTAAATGTTATTGAGGGTTTAAAAAGATCATTAATAGATTTGAAAACTTAAATGGTTTTTAAATGTGTTTTTGGTGTTGTGCGATTGCAGTTTGCACTAATTCTACACAGAGTATAACGACTGTATTCACTTCAATGTTGATTTAAAAGCATATCTCCATCCACAAGACTAATATTATATAATATATAGAAATATGGCTTTAATTACTTTAATTAAGGGTCTCATGGATCATACAACATTTACACACGTGACCTATGACCTTTCACTGGTGCAGGGGTCAGGTGACTGTTATCAGACGAGGCGTGACGTGTGATTGGTCAGCTGGATCACGTGACCCAACATCCTCTCGGGAGGAAAAGTTCAGGTGTGTGTCTCGAGTTTCCTGTGTGGATCGTTTTTCATTGGTTAATTATGAAGTGTGGGAAAGAGCGGTTCATTGTGTGTGTGTGTGTGTGTGTGTGTGTGTTGTCTGTGTGTGTGTTGTCTGTGTGTGTCTTTTTGTGTTTGTGTGTGTGTGTCTGTGTGTGTGTGTCTATGTGTGTGTGTCTGTGTGTGTGTGTGTCTCTGTGTGTGTGTCTGTGTGTTTGTGTGTGTCTCTGTGTGTGTGTGCGTGTGTGTCTCTGTGTGTGTGTGTGTGTGTGTGTGTGTCAATGTGTGTGTGTCTGTGTGTGTGTGTGTGTGTCTGTGTGTGTGTGTGTCTCTGTGTGTGTGTGTGTGTGTTTGTGTGTGTGCGTGTTTGTTTGTGTGTGTGTGTGTGTGTCTCTGTGTGTGTGTCTCTGTGTGTGTGTCTCTGTGTGTGTGTGTCTATGTGTGTGTGTCTCTGTGTGTGTGTGTGTGTGTGTCTCTGTGTGTGTGTGTGTGTGTCTCTGTGTGTGTGTTTGTGTGTGTCTCTGTGTGTGTGTGCGTGTGTGTGTGTGTGTCTCTGTGTGTGCGTCTCTGAGCTTTGCATGTCATGGGATTGTCCAGCACATTGTGTAAATAAGTTCTTCCCCGTGTAACCCAAATACATCTCCATTCACGACTAGAGACACTCCTCCTGCGTTTAATGTCAGCTTCCCAAAGCTATCGCTTTCCATGTGTGTCCGTGCTTTACTCCTGTTCTGGGAAACCTGCCCCTTTTCAGTGATTTGTAAGCTACAGTTTTAAAAGTATTTAAGGCAAGACACCACAGGTGACTTCTTGAGTTGATTAATCACGGTAAAAGTGTGTATGACAAGTTTTCTGAAATGTTATCTTTAAATATACCATGATATGCAATAATTTCAGGAAGATTAATCTGAACATTGGATAAAGCCAGATTCAAAATTCTTGTTTGGTTTTGTTGATATATTAGAGTTACATTTGTACTTCCCCGACAGAACTAAAACTCCTCTTTCTCTGCATCCAGACAAGATTTGGTGATGAAAGAGTGAAACCACCCACACACACACACACCCACACACACACCCACACAGAGCAGCACTGTGGTCTAGTAAACAGCGTGACGTGTGATGAGGAACTCTGAGCACATTACTCAACGGCTGATGATTATTCACACTAACACGCCGTGGGGAAATGAGGCAATGATGGATTTGGAGGAAAAGCACAAAGCATCTGCTGTCCGTCTGAAAGCAGTGACCCTTCCCCACATCTGAGATCTTTATAAATAAACTATTAGTTGTTTCTCCTAGATCACAAGATTCATGGTCAAATATGTTTCTTAGAAAAGACCCAGTTATCTCACATGCTTAAGATCACAACGTCTCAAACTGTGCTCAGATCCAAACGTCAAGTCAAATCACGTTTAGTTCTACACTTTTTTACAAAGCTTTACAGTAATAAACAGGCATTTTCCGGTTACTGTTTTAATGTAGCACAATCAATCTGTAATGAAACAAATGTTTTTATGTTACAGAGTTTATGTTACGATTTTTCCCCCCTCAGAATTTTGAGTTTACATTTTTGTTAACCACAGGGAAAAAGTTAATTGCAACTTTTTATTTCACCATTCCTACTTTTTTCCTTCAAAACTGTGTGTAATTACACACAAGTGTGAGCACAAACATACATATGTCATTTACATACATTTGTCAAAATTGATTCTGAATAATTCAGATTGCTTTCATTTATTTATTTCAAAATGTTTTGAATCATTTTAATCAGTTCTGTCGCCCAGAGCGGGATCGCAAGTCATTTGAGTCAGTTTGGGAGTTCCGTGCGGGATCGCGAATCATTTGAGTCAGTTCGTGAGTTCAAAGCGGGTTCGCGAATCATTTGAGTCAGTTGGGGAGTTCGGAGCGGGTTCGCGAATCATTTGAGTCAGTTTGGGAGTTCCGTGCGGGATCGCGAATCATTTGAGTCAGTTCGTGAGTTCAAAGCGGGTTTGCGAATCATTTGAGTCAGTTGGGGAGTTCGGAGCGGGTTCGCGAATCATTTGAGTCAGTTCGTGAGTTCAAAGAGGGATCGCGAATCATTTGAGTCAGTTCGTGAGTTCAAAGCGTGTTCGCGAATCATTTGAGTCAGTTGGGGAGTTCGGAGCGGGTTCGCGAATCATTTGAGTCAGTTCGTGAGTTCAAAGAGGGATCGCGAATCATTTGAGTCAGTTCGTGAGTTCAAAGCGTGTTCGCGAATCATTTGAGTCAGTTGGGGAGTTCGGAGCGGGATCGCGAATCATTTGAGTCAGTTCGTGAGTTCAAAGCGGGTTCGCGAATCATTTGAGTCAGTTCGTGAGTTCAAAGCGGGTTCGTGAATCATTTGAGTCAGTTGGGGAGTTCGGAGCGGGATCGCGAATCATTTGAGTCAATTTGGGAGTTCGGAGCGGATTCGCGAATCATTTCAATCAGTTCGGGGTTCGCGAATCATAGCTGTATATGGATAGGAATTTTTAACTAATTTAGTAGCTAGTTCTAATTAAGTTTTGTTACAGAGTTTATGTTACGATTTTCCCCCCCTCAGAATTTTGAGTTTACATTTTTGTTTCGACCACACGGAAAAAGGTAATTGCAACTTTTTATTTCACAATTCCTACTTTTTTCCTTCAGAACTGTGAGTTTATATCTCACAATGACAAGTAAACATTTTGTAATTCTGACTTGTTTCTCAGAATTATTTGTTACACAACAGTGATTTTAAACTTAAGTTTAGAATTAAAAAATTCTGAGATTTTATCTTGTTTTGGCAAAAAAATTGTCAGAATTGCGGGATATAAACTCAGATTTTTTTTTTTTTTTAATCTCACGGCAGAAAACATCCATAATCATCAGAATCTCAATATGATCTCAAACATCACTTATTTAAATAACCTGAGCTTCATTTCATGGCTCTTAACTATTGTCTTATTTGTGATTTCTTTTTAGGATTGTTAGAAGAAACATTGGAGAAAAAGCAGACCCTTAAAGGAAAAATAATTGAGAATCAGATTTTTTATATACAGTATATATAATTTTTAACATAGGCTATATTACAAAAAGCATGATGCCATATATAATGGTAAACAGTGAAAGTGTATATTTTGGATTTTCCCCTCTTGAAACATGTACTTTGAAACATTTGTGTGTGTGTCTGTGTTTCTCCAGCTTGCAGCTTGTAATTACACACTTTCTGTGTCCTGCCGTAACACATTCCTTGTGTCCTGTGCAGTGGGAGATAATCCCAGGTTTGGAATTCCCCTCTGTCAGCAGACCCCCCCCCCCCCCCACACACCCACACACACCCCCACACACACACATCCCTATGTAGTGCAGCAGCAGCCGAAGTGTAATTCACATGCAATCATGTGCTTAGCTGTTAAACCCAGATTAACTCTTCAGTCTGTGAGACTGTAACGTCAGCGAGGAAACAGTGTTGATTTGTCCCATGTCTTATGCAAGTTTTGATGTTTTTGTGCATGCTTGAAATATCCAACAGGTGAAACCTTTATAGACAGCTTTGTAAGGCATGACTGGTGCATCATTAACTTATTGCATGAGCATTATAGATCACTCATTATCAGTGTTGGGCAGTAACGCGTTATTAATAACTGTTACCATATGGTGCATTGTCCGTTACTTTTTAAAAAATGAATTAATTTTGAATGAAGTGCAGCCTAACCTGTTTGCAGCAGCGACGCATTGTAGGATTGGTGGATGCCAAACACTGTAAACACGAAGACGCACTGTGGGCGTGTTTCCGTTTATTCAACTTTAAAAAGTATTCAACTTTTTAATTAATTAATTAAAAAAGTAACAGACAATGCACCATGTGGTAACGGTAACAGAGTTAATTTATTTAAAAAGTAATGTGTCACAGTATTAGTTACTGTCAAAAGTAACTGCGTTACGCGTTACTGCCCAACACTGGTATTAAGTGATTCTGTGTATGTTTTTCTCATGCAGCCTGTCTCTACTGTGGAGTCGCCGGCTTTCAGTCAGCTCCTTAGCATGATATAATAGATTTCATTTTTAAACAGCATTTATATATATATATATATATATATATATATATATATATATATATATATATATATATATATATATATATATATATATATATATATTATATATTTATTTATATATTTTTTTATGTATGTATGTTTGTCGAAATTAATTCTGAATAATTCAGATTGCTTTCATTTATTTATTTCAAAATGTTTTGAATCATTTTAATCAGTTCGGGAGTTTGGAGCAGGTTCATGAATTATTTGATTCAGTTCGGGAGTTCAGAGATTGAATCATTTTAATCAGTTCGGTCGCTCGGAGCAGGATCGCGGATCATTTCAATCAGTTCGGGAGTTCGGAGCGGGATCGCGAATCATTTGAGTCAGTTCGGGAGGTCAAAGCGGGATCGCGAATAATTTGAATCAGTTTGGGAATCGCGAATCATTTCAATCAGTTCGGGAGTTCGGACCGGGATCGCGAATCATTTGAGTCAGTCTGGGGATCGCGAATCATTTGAGTCAGTTAGGGAGTTCAAAGCGGGATCGCGAATAATTTGAATCAGTTTGGGAATCGCGAATCATTTCAATCAGTTCGGGAGTTCGGAGCGGGATCGCGAATCATTTGAGTCAGTTCGGGAGTTCAAAGCGCGATCGCGAATCATTTCAATCAGTTCGGGAGCAAATCATTTGAGTGAGTTCGGGGTTGGCGAATCGTAGCTGTACATGGATAGGCATTTTTAACTAATTTAGTAGCTAGTTCTAATTACTTTTTCCACGCGTGTTTAGGTGTGATATGTGAACTCGTATTTTTTGTTTTAATGATGTGCCTTTTAACAGAATCAAGAATATTCAAACACTAAACAAATAGTGCCTAAAAAGTGCAGGCATCTAGGCTAATGTAAAGTTACATGTTGAAGTCATACTAGTGCACGTGTGCATTTTGAGTGCGTTCTTTCACTGCATTATTCGGTGAATTCAAATCAATTTATGAATACTTGTGAATGATCACAAAATTCAAGATATTGGGCTTAGAAAATGTATTTGTTTATATCATTTTATGTAGTTTTCTCCAAAAAATCAACATGATTAAAATGTGATATTAAGTAACTACAAACAATAATTTAATTACAAATACAAAATGTTGCAGGATAATGTAATATATGAATGAATAATAGCCTAAATGGTTCTATATAGAACCCCAAGAACCCTTTTTTCTAAGAGTGTTGTCCAGTGTTGGGCAGTAACGTTTTATTAGTCTTTTATTGCAAAATCTTATTTTTATATAGAATTTCTGTTAACATTCATAAAAGTGGTATTATTATAAGTATATTGTTTTAATTTTAGTTTCAGTTTTAGTTAACTATAATAACCTGATTGTGGATCATTCAAAAGAGTTTATTTAGAATTATTTACTATCATATTATCCGCAATCAAACTATGATATCACTCATTATTATCATAGTATATTTCTCTATAGTCACAGGTCAGATGACTAAGGTCATGTGAAGATTATGCTTGATTATGTTTATTCTTGTTAAACTGTGTCAGTTTATTATTGTGTTAGTTTTAGATCCCTTTCACGCAACTGTTTAAGTTTATTTTTTAACATTTTCCTTCCAATATTTCATTGCAGCATATAGTTATTTAATGAAAGGTCAGTAGTTTTCCTCATAGCTGTTGTTTACCTGAGAGTGTGTGTGTTCTCTAAATAGCTTCATTGAGTTCTTGCGCTGTAGTGTGTTTGTCTCGAGGTCATCCTCATCGCTGTGTTTATAAAGCCATGAGCCAGTGATTTTCCGAGATCGGCTCTGTGGGTTGATGGCAGCCAGGCAATGTAAACTCACTGACACACACACACACACACACACACACTTGAGTCTTTAAAGAGGGCCCTGTTCTCTCTCACACAATATCACTACGGCAACACCGCGACTCACAGCCTCCCTGTGACTGAACCAATCAGAACAGCCGAATGAGGAAACGCCCCTCTGTCCGACTAAAACTATTGGTTAAAGCAACAGTTCACACAAAAATGAAAATATGCTGAAAAGGTTCTCACCCTCAGGTCATCCAAGAGAAGGATGAGTTTGTTTCTTCATCAGGTTTGTAGAAATGTAGCATTGCATCAGTGTCTCATCAATGGATGCTCTGCAGTGAATGGGTGCCGTCAGAATGAGAGTCTGATAAAAACATCACAATAATCCACAGCAGTCCATCAGTGAACATCTGGAGAAGACAAAACCTGAAACACATCCAGCATTAAGATGATTTTAACTCAAACACATAGAGTCTATAATCCAGAATAACACTTCCTCCAGTGAAAAAGTGTTCTGGTCTGAATCAGGAGAGAAATCTGCACAGATCAAGATTCTGTCTTAATGCAGGATGTGTTTCAGGTTTTGTCTTCTCCAGATGTTCACTGATGGACTGGAGTGCTGTGGATTATTGTGATGTTTTTATCAGACTCTCATTCTGACGGCACCCATTCACTGCAGAGCATCCACTGATGAGACACAGCAGATTATTTCACAGTGAAGGTGAGAACATCATGTTTTTAGCATCCTTTGCTGTATAGACAATTAGATTAAATCAGACTATCAATGAAAGTTTCCAGCTTCTATTGCAATTAGGAAATTCCAACTTGAATGGAAGGCATTATTTCAGCATCCAGCGCTGCTCTAAGAACTGTGTTTTACATTTCATCTGTTTCCATTCACCAGGAATACATCACACACGGCGTCTAAATGACCCAACCACTTCTCCAGACCGGTTGACAGTCTTTAAAGGAGAGTACAGAACCAGCCCGAGGTTTGAAATGTTTAAAATAGCTCGGTCTGTCCGGTTTCTCTTTGATATTTCTCTTTGCGCAGATCTCTTCCATGTGTTTGTGGCGTGTGTTGAGTTCTGAATAATCGCGGCTGAACATCTCGCTCTCCTCTGAAACACATGGCACTCATTCCACTTGTTATTTTCCTCCGGAGTTGTTGTTTTTGTTGTGTTGAGCAAAGTACAGTTAAGTGGGATGAGATATTCCCAGATTTCCGGAAAAAGAGCTCTCTGTAGTGCCTCCACCCCAGTAATGACAGCTTCGCTGGTTTGGCAGAAACCCGTCGGAGGTCTGGAGGAATGCGAGTCGCTCCCGAATGACCTGAAGCAGGACAAACCAGGGTTTGACCAACATACAGACATCTTTTAAAACAGTTGCATGTTTCAATCCATAGACTGTAAACCAGAGACGCACAAACCAGGACATGCATGTCACAAAAGCAAAGGGGAAGCATGCAAATGAAGCAGAACTTTTTGAAGCATTTTTATTCAATATTTTTGTTTTAACATTCTTTTAGTTTCATTTTTGCATTGAAATAATTCAACTTTAAAAACAAATATATATATATATATATATATATATATATATATATATATATATATACATATGTATACATGTTGTTTGTTCATAAACCATGAGACTCAGTTTCAAACTCAGTGTTGTAAATCTATCTCATTGATTTGCCAAAATTATAAAAAAAAATTTTTTTTGATTTAATATAAAATTATTTAAAAAGCTCATTTAATTTATTAAATATTTAAAAATCATTACATAATTTTATTATAAAAAATATTTTATGCACACATTTTATTCTATACATTATTTGTGATTTAATAACTCATGCATTAAATATACATATAACATTTTATGATGCAAATATTGTTGTGTCTACTGCAGGTTTCTTGATTAATGAGGGCAGAGAGACGTGATGACATTCCTGCTGTCAGGAGATTCTGCTTAGTAACCCGTTGTCATGGTGGTGGTCCTGCGCTCTGATTGGACGAGAGGCAAGTCCTCAGGGACTCCGACTGTCTTTGTATTTTTTCTCTTCCCGGACAGAAAGCAGAGCAGGAGGAAGAAGTTGTGTAACTGACATGCTTTCATCTATCACACACCCTCTCTCTCTCACACACACACACCTTCGTTATAATAACCCAGAGAGTGATGAAACACAAAATACATCAACACACAGACAAAAATAGAAAGTGTGGAGAAGAAAAATGAATGAGAGTTATAGTCAGTGGATTATAATCAGCACAGCAGTTTGGTTGATTATAAAGAGAGCGCAGTGTGGTTATGGTTGAGCACTAGTTATAAACTAAACCGACCAATTATAATCAACCAAAGCATGAAAACATGTGATATTTTTGTTTGTCGCATCGCTTTCTTGTGTAAGACCAGAGAGATTTTTAAGAAATTAATACTTTTATTCAGCAAGGAGGCATTCAATTAGTGATAGGAAAGGCATTTTTTATGTTACAAAATAATAATTTTCAAATAAATACTAGACTTTTGAACTTTTCATGCATCAAACAAACGTGAAAAATGACAAAATAACATTTTTTACATTTGATAATAATCCAAAATGTGTCTTGAGCAGTAAATCATCATATTTTCATGATTTCTGAAGATCATGTGACACTGAAGACTGGAGGAATGATGCTGAAAATACAGCGGAGCATCACAGAAATACATTACACTTTAAAAGATATTGACATAAAAACAGCTGTTTTAAATATTAATAATTTTTACTGTATTTTTGATCAAATAAAAGCAGTCCTGCTGAGCACATGAGAGCTTTCAGAAACAGTAGTGTGTATATATGAGGTTTCTTCATCATGACATTTTTAATTACTGTTTTTTTTAATCAAATGAATGCACAACCGGGGGTTAAATTTAGAGCAACGGTCGCTCGTCACATATTGAAGCCAGATTTGTCGAAAGAAAATCCATATTAACCTTTCTATTCTTTATGTATTTCTAGAAACAACCTCCCGGACTGCATATGGAGCACACGTGTGCAGAAATCATAATGCATTGTGCATGGGCCAGACATTTGTGTCTCCATGAAACAGACTGCAATCACACAAGCCTTAATTTAATTCACGCACTTCTCCAAGAAATCATTTCCATGCAGTTTCTGCGCTCCTTCACTCCAAAGGGAACATCATTTGCTGCTAAATATTGTCTGCTTTGGCCCTGAACCCATCCGTCAAGCCAAAAGCGTCCCATGAGGCTGCTTTTTCAGTCAGTAATGGCTCGGTTTTGGGGTTTTTGGGCTTTTTCAAGCTCTACAATTCCTCACCGTTTGGATCGTTACAAAACGGGACAGATCCTGTAACCGGAGAAGCACTAGTATCCGCTCGACTCCTTCAAGCTCGCCGGCCAAACCAGAAACAAATGTTTCTTGTCAGACGATGTTGGCCGGGATCCCTGGACCCCTCACACAACGACTTCCAAACTCAACCCTCCCACCCACAAACCTCCCAGAATGCATTGCAACAGCACAAAGAGAGTTGGAGAGCTGTTCCGTTCACAAGGTATCGGATGGCGCTTTGCGTCTTATCGCTTCGGGTTCATCTCGCTTGATGTAGACCGCAGCCAAGAGGCGAAATAATTATTACTGATGTTTTCATATATATATATATAATCACGCTGTTTCTGAATGAACTCTCTTCTGCTCACCTGCATTTATTTGATCAAATACAAATAGAGTCAAACTTGTGAAAAACTATTGTTATTTAAAAGTTTTCTATGTGAATATCTGTTAAACTTTACTTTATTTCAGGATCATTGCTTTAGTCTTCAGCGTCAGGTTCGTATTTTCTTTTACATTTATGTCAGCTATAGCTTCTGACCTTTAAATCAAAACATTCTCATGATTCTATAACATCAATTAATGCTATATTTAATCAGAAACACAATCTAAATGTTATTTGTGTATTTTACTTTCATTTTATTAGAAGTAGGCCAATAGCGCCCCCAGTGGAATTAAAGTATTTTAACCAGTGCAAAGGCACTTCAGTGGAGAGGCCTATCAGTATACAGTCCTACCGTTTGGTCTATCTTTCACAAAGTGTGGAGACAGATTTGTTGTGACTGACAGCACAATCGATTGTTTTAGAGACGACTGAGATTAAATCAGATTAGTGAAGCTTTAGGAATGAGCAGAATAGAGACGGAGGTCAAGGGTCACTGGGTCAGCGGTTTACTGCCCGAGGTCGGTTTGCTCACAGTTGTGTATTTTCATCTGTGTTCTCGGTAGGATCATGTTTTCTTGGAGAAAGAGTTTTCCAGGAAGCTGCCGATGGCTGATGGTGACTCGGCAGGAGTTTATTGATTCACCGCGCCTGAAGCGTTTCCATTAGCTAAGATTACCTAGCGGGACATGACCTTTCACGCATGGATTCTGTCATTCAGTATTGAGACGTCACAGAAAGAGCAGTTTCTGCTTGGTTTAAGACTCAGGAGTGATCCATCAGAACACAAAAGTGGTTCTCAGAGTCTGTCTGTCTGTGCTGTGCCATCGGTTTCCATGCATTTACCAAAGAGTCATGTAAAAACATAAAACCTCTCTGTAGCTTGTCAGAGACTCGACAAAAAACATGTCCCCCTCAGTTTGACCCACAGATTTTGATGTTCAAAATTAGCCTCACAGACAAAAAAAAAAAAAAAAAACATCCTTTTACAGAGTTTCTGTAACCCTAAATGACCCTAAATGAGGAAAAAGACACAAAATATCAAGAAGAATTTTTTTTTTATAACAGCATTGTTTGTTTTTATTATAATTATTTATGAACACAATTGTATCATAATCACTCAAATCTGCATTTCCAAACATATTAATATCTCAAAACTTAGGAACGCATTCATGACCCTAGATGATAAAAAGTCATTAAATTTCAAGAAGAAATAATTCAAGCAGTTTAAAAATTGCATTTACATTTTTTACATTTTAATTATTAATGAACATAGTTATAGTCATCCAAATTTGTAAAGCCTTTCCAAACACATTTAAGTGACATTCATGAGCCTAAATGAGGGAAAATCTTTCAAGCAGTTTAAATATCGTGCACAAATTGACCTGCAACACAATAAAAGTGAACATTGCAGGAAATGGACTTCATCTGGAGGGATATGTCATATATAAACACAGGCGTCCTGTAATCCTCTCTGTCTCTCTCTCTCTCTCTCTCTCAGCTCAGGGATCCAGATTACAGTCGGCTCTGTGTTGTGGTCTGTTGAAAAGCCTGACCCTTCATGCACTTCGGATGAGCTCCAGTTACCATTAATGGAGAGTAGAGCGGTCGAGCAGCCCACAGTGAGTAACCAGCCCTTTCTCTAACCTCCCCGAATACAGTTTACAAAAACCTACAGAGCTGCCTTCCTAGACGCCACTTTAAGACATTAAAGTGTTGTATGTTATGCTTTACGGTAAGGCAGTTCGATAATAAACAAAACAATTCCTAAAAAACAATATTCACTCAGAAATGACTAGTAAATTTCACCAATAATTACAAAGAAATAGCAATTAATGGTGAAGTTTGGAAGTAAAACGACTGAAATAGTATTTTTCTTCAATGCACTTCAATTATATTTGATACTACTAATTATATTAACGATCAGTTACATATATGTCATTTTAAGTGCATCTATAGAATTATTTTTGTCAACTTTTAAACATCATTATATTGTTTTCCAAGCATGAAGAGTTGCAAAAATAAGATATTAAAATATTTTTATTAAATATTTAATATTTTTTTTTTAAATAAAATTAAATATTTTTCTGATCTAGTTCATTATTTAACCATTTAATTGAATTATAAAAAATTTTAATGCATAGTTTAGTAAACATTTCAACACTATTATATTGCTTTTGTGAGCATGAGAGGTTAAAAAATAATGAATTATTTAATAGACTTCACATTTTAATGCATATATTATGCATATGTATATATTATTTCAATTTAAAATGCATATGTTGACAACAGATTTATAAACTAAAATAAATAGAATAATAAATGCAATTACAGTAATGTAATAAATAAACAAACATATTCATATAAATAAATAAAATGTAACAAATATATTAATAAATACATTTAAATCAATAAATCAATAATTTAACAAAAAATACTAATGTATTAAAGTAAATAAACAAGCAAACAAAATGTAAAATGGTAGGAAACAAATGTATAAATAAATAAATAAATAAATGTATAAATAAATAACTAAATAAATGTGATATGCTGTCTGCAACAGTTAAATACAAAAAAACTAAAGACTAAATTGTGTAAATTCGATTTTTAGAGGGAGGGCGAACCATAAACTTACAATTTCCTGAAAACACACTTCTCTTAAATCCCCCTAAGCTTTAAACCACACACACACACACACACACACACACACACACACACACACACACACACACGTGCCCCTCAGGCCTCTGTTACTCCTGACTGTGTAAGAGGTTATTTCTGACAGACTTCCACACAAAGCAGAGAGCATTTGAGCTTTAGTTGGTCTTTTCAGCTGTTCACACTCGAGCAAACATTCAAACTGTGTTCAAAAACACATGAGTTGCCAACGCACATAAACAGATGCCTTCGAAGGCCAAAACACACACTCCATGAATGCAAAACTAGATGTGTAAGCTTGATTGCATGCATCTGTGCATTATCAAACGCGTCCGCCTGCAATAACAACACTATAGCATAGAAAATATGTAACTGAATAGTGTTTCATATGAAGCACAGGCTAGATGTTAACAATGCAATTTTTAAATTAGATTCAACCATTATTTTCAGTACTGAATGCAATATTTATATCAAAGTGTCCTGTTTTTAGAGAATGAACTTGGTGCAACAGTATGCACTGCAAAGACAAAAAAGATATATATATATATATATATTTAGTTAATATGATAAATGTTACATTTTATTTATTCATATTAATACATTTGTTACATTGCATGCATGTTAATGTTTGTTTTGTTATATTTTATTTGTGTTAATAAATTTATCACATTTCATTTAACACTTATGTTAATAAATTATACCGTTTACAATACATGCACTTAATATTTAAATAAATGCATTTCAAATATAGTATATATATGTGTGTGTGTGTGTTATTTATTTTCATTGTATAAGCACTTCAGATATTATTTTCAGCTGACGTAAAAACTAACCCTTTTAGCATTTCAAAATCATAATATATACGAGGTGTATATATATAATATAATATAATATATAATATATACAAGGTAATAATTTAATAATAGTGTTTATAAGTTGACAAAACTAATTAGCCTATATATGTGCATTTAAAATGTCTATTATGCATTTTAAAGATGTTAAATAATGAATGCAATCTGAGAAAAGTGTTTATTTTCTTTGTATAATCGCTTCTGAAAATGACTTGGCTTTCAGCTGACATCACCGAGCTCTCCCGCTTTTTAACCCCTTCCACAGTGTTTAGAAGTTGACAGAACTCACTGTATATATATATATATATATATATATATATATATATATATATATATATACGCATTTAACGTTAAAATCTGAGGTGTAAATCAGTGCAGCAGATGGTAGTGTCATAATGTTGGAGGTCGAGGTAAAATCAGGACAGCACAGAACAGATGTGCATTTGTTTGTTAGTTAGTTAGCGCTTGAGTTTGTGTGTGCATGTGCAAGTTTTCCTGCATTTCTGTTTGTGTTTGGCTCGGGTGAGAGATCCTGCGCATGCGCAATCACAGAATCAATCATTGATGAGAGAGGATACGGTTTCACCGGGCATCACCGGAGTCTCTCTCTGCTTCGACTGATTCAATTAAACACTGTAAATAATTGAGGTGATGGTGGAACAGAAGAATGGCCTCATGGGATGTGCATGACATCATCGGTTAAAGCCAGGAGAAACGGATACTGTGAGATTGAAGCTCCTATGTCCTCTCCTCTAAAAACAAAATGCTCTTGAGTTTTTGGGCTCAGAAAGGTGGGTTGGTTTTGAGCAGGTTTTGTCATCATGGTACCTTACGCTACATGGTTACCCTAATGCAGAGCAGGCTTTATTCTGGGTTATAAATCGCAAACCCAAACTGGACCAATCAGCTGTGAGCAAAATGACATGTATCTGACGCAATGAAGCCACTCCCCCATATCTCTCGCTCCAAATTAAAGCATTTCGAATTTTAGAGACAATTGTTCCACAGTTCCACAACGTGCTCCACAGTTAATTGCAATCTCTGATTCAAACTCTGAGTTGAAAGATAAAGTTTACATCGAACGTTGTAAGCTCGGTAAACTTGATCTAAAGCAGGTTGGCTTTATTGGGTTTTGTCAACTCAAAACTTACTCTGCAACTCTGAGTTTGTTCATCTTGTTTTGTGCTACAGGCCACTGGTCTTATTTTGACCATCTCTGTACAGTATATCATTCTTAAGGAAACAATATTCATCACTGTGGGTTTGATGGCCATACAGTTAGTTTTTTGTTTAAGAAAATGTTTAGTTATCTTTATGACAATAATTATACAATATTAATATTAGTAGTAATATTCATAATAATAATTATTATTATTAATATATGATTATTATTTGTATTTTTAATAATGATAAAAATAATAATCTATAATAACTTTTTATCTGTCTGAGATATAAACTAAGAATTTTGATAAACCATAAAAAAATTGAATTACGAGATATAAACTCAGAGTTACGAGATATAAACTCAGAGTTACGAGATACAAACTCAGAGTTACGAGATATAAACTCAGAGTTACGAGATATAAACTCAGAGTTACGAGATATAAACTCAGAGTTACGAGATACAAACTCAGAGTTACGAGATATAAACTCAGAGTTACGAGATATAAACTCAGAGTTACGAGATATAAACTCAGAGTTACGAGATACAAACTCAGAGTTACGAGATATAAACTCAGAGTTACGAGATATAAACTCAGAGTTACGAGATATAAACTCAGAGTTACGAGATATAAACTCAGAGTTACGAGATACAAACTCAGAGTTACGAGATATAAACTCAGAGTTACGAGATATAAACTCAGAGTTACGAGATATAAACTCAGAGTTACGAGATACAAACTCAGAGTTACGAGACATAAACTCAGAGTTACGAGATATAAACTCAGAGTTACGAGATATAAACTCAGAGTTACGAGATATAAACTCAGAATTATGAGATATAAACTCAGAATTAAGATATATAAACTGAGAGTTAGGAGATATAAACTCAGAATTATGAGATATAAACTCAGAATTATGAGATATAAACTCAGAGTTACGAGATATAAACTCAGAGTTACGAGATATAAACTCAGAGTTACGAGATATAAACTCAGAGTTACGAGATACAAACTCAGAGTTACGAGATACAAACTCAGAGTTACGAGACATAAACTCAGAGTTACGAGATATGAACTCAGAGTTACGAGATATAAACTCAGAGTTACGAGATATAAACTCAGAATTATGAGATATAAACTCAGAATTAAGATATATAAACTGAGAGTTAGGAGATATAAACTCAGAATTATGAGATATAAACTCAGAGTTACGAGATATAAACTCAGAATTATGAGATATAAACTCAGAATTAAGATATATAAACTGAGAGTTAGGAGATATAAACTCAGAATTATGAGATATAAACTCAGAATTATGAGATATAAACTCAGAGTTACGAGATATAAACTCAGAGTTACGAGATATAAACTGAGAGTTACGAGATATAAACTCAGAGCTTAGGATAAGCTCAGAATTGTTTTAGAGTAAGAATTGTGAGTTTATATTTTGCATTTCCATTTATATTTAACATTTCATAGAAAATTTTATTCTGTTGCAAAAACAGGCTTTGGTAGTTATGGGTTGGTGATTGTTGACAGGCTTCGGTAGGTAGGTATGGCTATGATTTTTATTTGTTGCTGACAGTTTGGCTGGAGCTCAAGGACACAAGCGGTGAAGGTTGCAATGCTCTTGACTTCCACACACCTCTGATCATGTGATGCTCCACTGAGAGCGTCTGCACTGTTAACGGCTCAGAAATCACTCCAGTTCCCTTCATCTTCTGTCTGACCTCATTTTCTTCCCCATGACTTTTTTTTTTTTTTTTTTTCTTCTTGCTTGTTCACATGATCTCAATAAAGGAGGTCAGGGGTCAGACATGGTTTTCCTGAAAACACACTCGCAGGTCTCCTATGAAGTCATCATGTTCGAAACAGTGCCCAAAGCCACTAGAAGGCATCTTTGCAACCTTTAGTCAAAGAAAGCGTAATGGCTAATGCTAATGGAAAGGAAACCAGAGGCCATTTTTATAGATGGATGTCAATGGTGGAGAGGCTTCACTATGCTGAGTAAACAGCTTTTTAGAGGAAACGGCTCACAATTTAATAAATCGACAGCCTATTTGCTAATCTTCAAAGTGTTTTACACTAAACAATACTTTTGGATTGAGCTATTTTCAAAGTTTACACCGAAAAAAAAAGCCAGGTGGGATTCGGTATATTGCACTTCTCATTCATTCCTGATGGGATCCGTAAATAATGATCGAGTGTCGCACAACTCTGTGATGTCAAGGCTGTAAAGTGATTGGTTACTTAGACACACGAGATCCAAGTTGACCATTATGCTTTCTCCAATAGAAAGTAATCCAGAGCCAGTCTGCTCCCAATAGTAAGACAATGTCTGCTGAAAGCTGATGTCAGACTGGAGTCAGACAGAGATGTTTATCCCTTCAGGAGTATGTTTCGCTGGATCAACACTGCCACCTACAGACTCAGAGAGAGAGAGAGAGAGAGAGAGAGAGAGAGAGAGTGTGTGTGTGTGTGTGTGTGTGTGTGTGTGTGTGTGAGAGAGAGAGAGAGAGAGAGAGAGAGAGAGAGAGTGTGTGTGTGTGTGTGTGTGTGTGTGTGTGTGAGAGAGAGAGAGAGAGAGAGAGAGAGAGTGTGTGTGTGTGTGTGTGTGTGAGAGAGAGAGAGAGAGAGAGAGAGAGAGAGTGTGTGTGTGTGTGTGTGTGTGTGAGAGAGAGAGAGAGAGAGAGAGAGAGAGTGTGTGTGTGTGTGTGTGTGTGTGAGAGAGAGAGAGAGAGAGAGTGTGTGTGTGTGTGTGTGTGTGTGAGAGAGAGAGAGAGAGAGAGAGAGAGAGAGAGAGTGTGTGTGTGTGTGTGTGTGTGTGTGTGAGAGAGAGAGAGAGAGAGAGAGAGAGTGTGTGTGTGTGTGTGTGAGAGAGAGAGAGAGAGAAAGAAAGTGTGTGTGTGTGTGTGAGAGAGAGAGAGAGAGAGACAGAGAGTGGTAGAGAGACAGAGAGGGAGAGAGAGAAAGTGAGAGTGAATGTGTGTGTGTGTGTGTGTGTGTGTCTTTGTGAGTTTGTTCAGTACTCACTTCACAAATGGCCACACATCATGTCCTATCCTTATATCAAATTTGAACCATATATAAAATAACTTACAGCCTATTATTTTTCATTATAGATTGTTATGTTTCATTATTTGTTATGTATAAAATCATATATATTATTATATATAAACAGAATTTATATATATGAAAATATTTAATTTTATTAAAAATTCGTTATTTTATGTGAAAATGCGAAAATCTAGTTTTTAGTTTAGACCTGACCACACCCCGCCCCCCACCCCCCCCCCACACACACACACACACACATACACACTCGTTATGTAATACACCATAAACAGTGATGCACATAACTTAGATTTATATTCCTTTATTGTGATTGCATCGAGTAGAGTGAAATAAAGTTGCAATCCTTAAATTGAAAGATCGAAAGTGAACCGTTTTTATCTCAGTTTGCCATAAAACAGTCAAATTCACTCATTCTGAAGAGTAAAATAAACCGAGAGAGAGGCTTCAAAAGAACCACACACTCGATGATGACTGTTTTGTTCTTAATGATGTTGTGTGCTAATTGTGAAGCGAAACCCCTCACAACACATCCCAGACGACAGGAAGCACTGAAAGCAGGAGCTGATGGAGCTCATCACATTAAAGAATCATGTGTTCTTCCTACAGACCTCCAGGGAGCGTTATAAAACATTCATTCATCTGCTGCCAATGAGATTCATGTTAGAAGAATATATCTGAGGTCACCTGACCCGCTCGCTGATGCATGCTGGGAGCGCTGATGTCACTGTTTCCTGAAGAGTACGGGTGAATTATTAATGTGTCCTGCTGTCCTCTGATTTGAGCACGAGCCAGTGTGTGACAGAGGTCAGAGGTCACAGAGATGCTGTTTGTGTCGTTTATGATTAAATATTCATGAAAAAGGGCACTTTCAAAAAAGTGGCACTTTGCTTGGGGGAAAAATCAATTTGAGTAGTAAATTACAGAAATCATTTCAAAGAAATGGCAAGTAAAAGTGAATGAAAGATGCAGCTTTCACTTAAATTGCATTTTCTAAAATAATATTTGCTTTATTTGCAACTTCGATTGATTCAAACGTGTGACTTCCATCATTGTTCGATCATGTTTGTCTAGAATAACTTTTAACAAAGAAAAGAGAGGTTAAGAGCCAGATTCTTGTTTATTTAGTGACAGATTTCATTAGATTTGGATAAAAGCGTATGCTAAATTAATTTAAATCCTTCCAATATTCTTGTCAGACATTGTTATTTCAAGGCTGTAGAACAGAGATGCTACAACATGCTCCTTCCAACATCAGACACTACTAAATTGTCCCCAACAATCATTTTTATCAAATATCTGTTGTCGGCCGTTATGTCCCCACCAATATTAAAATCAAACCTACACCCTTTAAAAAAACATTCTGAGCTGATTTTGTTTTGATTCCCTCGAGGACGTCTCAGTGAAGTTCATTCTTCTGTTTCAGATCCAGAAGAACGATGGGCTTCATTAACTTCAAATCTGAATCTCAGAGCTGCTGTTAATCAGCACGATTCATTAACCAGATAAACAACACACACAGAAAGAGTCTGTTCAAGACCTTCACATTTACTAGATTCAGTCAACGAACATCAACAAAATATAAAAATGGTGCTTTTAAAAAGAAAAGCATTGGCTGTAGAGTAGTAAACACTGTTCAGAGAGAGATGTGCTTCTGCGATCAGAGCATCCCTGATCTACATCCTCCAGCATCCGCAGCTAAATACTCCTCATTACCAGAGACACCCCAATTAAATGAACCCTTTCTGCTCCTACGAAGTGAATTCACTTCTAAATCTTTAAATATGGCCACAGGAGAAAGAGAGCTAGTCTCTGAACACAGGAGCCGTTCGCAGCACAAGAGCGCCACCTGCAGGACGATGCTTTAACAACTGCTGAAACTACCAAAACACTTCAGCTTTAAACTCTTCCGTATGCCACAACATGCAGGGTTCTTACACTTTTTACATTTTCATATTAAAACAAAAAGCCCTTGCTACTGTATTTAATTGCACCTTTGTTGGTTTTGATTGCTTTGGATAAAAGCGTCTGGAGGTTCTTGTGTCTCATGTAATCAGTGAATGCATTTTGGGCCAAAGCAATGATGAACGATGCACAGTTTAGCCCACACAGATGCTGTTATGCATTGATTTTTGTAACCGAAGTATTAAGAAATAGGTCAAAGTGTCATTAAAATAGTGGGTTAATCACAGAAGTAGACTTCCAATCTTTAAGCGGTCAGATTTACACCTACCAAAAAACACAAATGCAACGGTGTGCAGCATCAAGCAAACAATCTCCTTTATTTTCCATCACCACATGATTAATCAATGAATGATTGACAGCCAGATTTAGGAGGAGCTTCTGCAGCACATGAATGAACAGACGTCTCCCTCTTGTGACCGATGCAGCAATTAAACATTTTATTACTCAAGTTAAAACATACATTAGAAAAGTATATCTAAAAAGCTAACAATATACAAAGACTTAAATATTTAAATCACAGTTCGATGAAGTGAATGAGACCTCCCCGACAGCATCTGGACACACGTCACCGGTTCTCATCATTATAACAGTGTCCAAACATCTCCTGTGACGCGTACGTCATGTAGAGGAAGCCGTCCTCATCTTTATGGTCCTTATAGAGCTGAGCCATGGTCAGAGACATGCTGGCGATGCCGGAGTTATTGATCAGCAGGTAGAAAGCTTGACTGGGCATCAGGGTCATTCGATTCCTGAGAAACCAGATCAGACACAGCGTGAGAAAGAGTTTAATCCAGCCGGGTGACGATCAGCTGACGCCTCGGCTGTTCCCATGAGCCCCCTACAAACACTAGTGCGGTGCCAGACATGCATGAAGTACACACAACCAGGATTATACGCTCCATCTTCTGAGAATTCTGCATGCATATAGTGCAGAGCTACAGGTACTAAAAAAATTTTTTTATATTATATATATATATATATATATATATATATATATATATATATATATATATATATATATATATATATATATATATATATATATATTATTAAGTCATATTTTGTTATTTTATGAAAATTAAAAAAAAAAAAAAAAAAAAGTTACACATTCATAATTAAATGCACTAATATTATGACATTCCATGAATGTGAAATCACAAAAAAAAATAAAAAAAAATCCACATTCATTACGCAATAGTTTTATTTTTTTATTTTATGAAAATCTATAAAAAAAATAAATAAATTAAAAAAAATCATAATTGTATGCAATTTTATTTTGGCATTCAATGATTAGGAACATCTATTAAGATCTACAGATGAATTATATAATTTAGCATTCACAGATTCTTAATACAATAAAACTTAGTTATAACTAATTCATATATATTTTTTTATGGATGTGAAGAACGACACACATTAAGAGTCACAATCATAGATTTTTAAAAAGTATTCAATTCTAATTACTAAATATACTTAATCCTTATGAATGCATTATTTTAAAACCTATAAAATTTTATATTTTTTTCATATCCATAAAAACAATTGCATTTAATAATTTTATGAAACATACACACAAAACAATTAAACAAATTTCCATTTTTTTATGAAAAAAAAAGAAAGAAAAGAAAACACCTTTGCAACCCTTAAATGAAATAAAGGCTTGTTTGGAGAGCAATAAAGTTATTAAACTCCTTTCAACACCCAGTTGGCCCAGGTTTGATGACAGACCTGATGATGGTCACGAACTGACTCATGGTGAGCTCCTGAGGCACGAGGAACTTGGTCTTATCCAGCGGAGGTAAGAACTTCTCCTTCTGATATCTCTCGATGATCACCTGAAACACACACACACACACACACACACACACACACACACTCATTAACCCCCACAGCCGCTGAGAGAGGAACCGAGATCAGAACCGGGAGACTCTTACCGGGATCTTAGTCGGAAACTTAGTTCGGATTCCCTGCACCTCTTGTTTCCTCGTAGCTGATCGGTGATCAATATCACAAAAATAAAAGCAAAGATAATTTTTTTGATTTCACAGCATGTCATCAGAGAGTCGAGAGTGTGATATAAAAACACATACCTAAACTCTTCCTCAGTTTGAACGGTTTGGGATGCTGTGTTTTCTCCAGTGGAGGCATGTTGTGTCGCACATCTGACCCGCGCGCACTAATTAACCCCGAAGCGCACAATTAAATACTGAGCCGGCCGTGACGTCACGCCGCGTGCGCTGCCCGCGTCACGATTTAATAATAATGAAACCAACCGATTAAAATAAAGAATAATACAAAGTGCTGATGTTTGCATGTGGAAGGTTAAATTATTTGTAATTATGTAATGTGTTTTTGTCTACACATAGCTTGCTAACTGCTAACTTTAGCCTGGATCATGAGCGTGAAGATACACATTCCTACAATGTCACAGGTAAATGAGGCTCTGAATGGATCTTTGTGCTGTTCACGGGTTTCACCTTCTTAGAAATAGACACATGGGTGTTTAAAACAGAGGTTTGTATTGTTGGGTTGTATAACAGGTTGTGCATGACAAGACCACTTAAACAAATGAATCCATTGTGAAATTATGACACAAGCATTGCTTGACTATTTATTATGTTGATTCATGCATAACCTGCGTTCTTTTATTCATTGTCAAAAAAACTGTTTAATTTGTATTCATGTATTTATTTATCATAATGGGGAATTTCATTAGTCTTCAAATAGTGTTTTACTTAGCTGGTGTGGTGTTTTTGCATAATTGCTAACAGCTAGTCAAACAATAAACAATTAACTCGGAATGAGAACGTGAAAAGGATAAAACGCAGCCTAACTACAAGTCCCAGGATGCTCAGCGCACTCGCTTATGATTGGCCGTTCACATTACGAGTTGTTCGTTCTGTCCAATCAGAGCGTTTCGTGCTGGCAGCGATCTGTTGACCTGCTTGTGGGCGTGAAATGAGCGGAAGCCAGCCTTAAGAAGCGCGATTCATTTGAACAAATTGGCTCGTTCGAACGAGTCGAATCTTTAAAGGCATCATTGAGACAGTAAAAAAATTCCTTGTATGTGCAAGCATATTTGGCAATAAAGCTCTTTCTGACTTCTGAAAAAGTTATGTTATACATTTCCTAACTGCTCAAAAATATTTCCAAATGTGTTGTTGTTTTCAACATTACACCTGAAAGTTTAAAGACCGCTTTTGAAAGACAACACAGAATACTGCAATAGTTAAAAAAAATAAACCATTACAATCTTAAATCATTCAAAAATATTTTCGGTTACTTCTTATTAAAACTTTATTTAAAATTAAAATGAAAATATCAAATAAACATAAATTCAAAATATGAATGAAAATGTATAATTATATATAAATAAAATAAAGCATACAAAATAAAATATAATTATAAAATAAGTATACTTAAATTAACACATCAAAAAAATGATTTCAGAATATGCCAACATGCACATAAATTATTTTCAATACAATTAAAATAAATTGTGATATAAGTACTAAAGTGAAAAAGCCTAGATCATTAAAAATTATATTTTAGTGATGTTTTTACATCTTATACATCTATTAAAATTTGAGCAAAAAATGTAAACAATTTATTTTAAATAATTTAAGAACTATTTATTAATTCACTCTCATATATATTAATTTATTGTTTAATTATTTATTTTCTTCATATAATTATTTACTTATTTATTTGCTCCACATTTCAGTTTGCAGGGTTACAGTTTTCAGCACGACATGAAGTGATGTGGAGGAAATTGATGAATGAATAATAAATACATAAATTTGTTCGTTTGTTTATTTATGCATTTATTTATGTATTTAATGATTTATTTATATATTTCAAACTATATATATTTTTAAATTTCAGTCATTTTGCCATCCATAGTCCGAATCCATGTAAGGATATTAGTCAGATGTTTATTTAATTCCACTACGCTGATCGGTTCAATTAGTTCGGTTCAATTAGTTCGGAACAGCGAATCGGCTCACACGAATGATTCATTCGCGACTCGACCAGCGTTAGCGGAAACGTCATGAAGTGACAGCAGCAGCAGCGCGCGGTGAGTCGAGCGCTCGCCCCGTTTCCCGTTCTCCGTTCTCGGACGAAATCCAACGTCCGTTTGGTCGATCAGACCTCCGATTCCCGGCCTAGCCATGGACGAGCAGGCGGGCCCCGGTGTGTTCTTCAACAACAACAACAACTCGGTTCTTCCCGGCGGAGCGAAAGCGCCTCAACCGGGCGACGGTGGCGGAGAAATGGCCCGCGCTCAGTACAGTATCCCGGGGATTTTACACTTTCTGCAGCACGAGTGGGCCCGGTTCGAGGTGGAACGGGCGCAGTGGGAGGTGGAACGAGCCGAACTGCAGGTAACGCGCCTTTTTCCGACCG
>NC_068419.1:144746-172432 GCF_023724105.1 Carassius gibelio | reverse complement strand
GCAAATCAAATTGAAATAAACATTTATTGATGTACACAACATTATGAGACTGGTTTGTTTCTGTAATACGATGGGATAGTGAGATGTGAGCCAAGAGCATACCTACAGTGCCATGTACATAAAATAACTTTATGTGGTAACCTAAGGTGTTTTTTTTTTTTTTTGTCTCCTTAATCAATTTATATATATGTATTTATCTGTTGGTAATATGGAATATCTTCAATATTTTATTTATTTTTCTTATAAAATATATTTTTCCTTAAAAAATATAAAAAAATATAAGGGGGTGAAATGCTCATTTTCAGTCAATATCCTGTTAATCTTGAGTACCTATAGAGTAGTACTGCATCCTTCATAACTCCAAAAAGTCTTTAGTTTTATTATATTTATAAGAGAAAGATAGTCTGTACCGATTTTTCCCGGAAAAACATGAACGCCTGGAGGCGTGACGTGTGGGCGGAGCTAAAGAATCACGAGCGCCAGTAGGCTTTTGCATTGAGAGCATGTGGAAGCTGTGACATTACCGTGAGGAAAAAAACATCTTCCAAAACAAACCATGGCTAACAGTCAGATTCAGCCGTATATTTATGATCCAGAATCAGATCCAGAGGCTGAAATTTAACAAGAGCAGCATCAGCAAACGACGTCTCTATGTGGTATGTACTGAAACTGTATATATTTGCTTAGCGGTTTTGGAAAATGGCTAAGTTCCACTTTATGTCGTCTTTTTTTTTTTTTTTAAGCTGTACATGTGGAAAGAGCAGTTTGATGACAACATCGAATGTTGTTTACTTGATGTGCTTACGCGCCGATAGCTAAGTTAACAACACAGAGATATTTGAAGCAGTTTTACTCACTGCATGCGTTTCCAACACACAATCGTGACCCTTTTGGCTTGGGACTGCATTATCCTTAAAAAATAAACGATGTGCAAATCCGGCGTCAAACTGGGCCTTGTTTGTAAAACAAGCATCTTCGAAATGCAGGGAACAAACAAAAACACTTGCACAACTCCATTGATGCTCTGTAAAAATAAACTCCATCCACTGGTCCCTTAATGCTGTTTTTTTTTTTGGTAATCTGTGCAGGGTTGTCTTGCCCTGGCACCCAAAAACACACTTCTTTTGTGACAATTCGGTCTCTTGCTCTGATCAGTGAAGTCTGTTGTGCTATCAGTGCTGTGCTATACGGAGCGTGCGCTCTTCCTGCAGACGTGCCCTCAGGACCCATATAAGGAAATTCCGCTCCATCTAATGTCACACAGAGCCATACTCGAAAAAAAACTTTCCAAAACTTGTGACAAACCGGAAGAGGTATTTTTGGAACAAAAATACTCCTTCAAACGTACAACTTAATTTTTTAAACTTTGTCCATGTTTAGCATGGGAATCCAACTCTTTAACAGTGTAAAAAACTCAGTGAATGCACTGAAGCAGGTCTTTCCTCTTCCTATTAGACAACCAATCAGCCTCCAGTACTCTGCGTCATTGACATACAGAAGGTGAGAACCATAGACATATAAACAACATGGCAACTGAACTATTTTGCTCAATATTCTCACAACGCAAACAAACATTCAAACAACCTACAGAGTGCACGCATACGTGAAGTCTAGTGAGCGTGCACATTTGCGCTTTTTCGCTGCATTATTCAGTCTATTAAAATACATTCAGAATGAGCACACATTCAAGACATGGGAGAGAAAATGTGAATATTTATACCACTTCATATAGTTCATCAATTTTACACAAAATAAATAAATAAATATATATATATATATATATATATATATATATATATATATGTATATATAAATGTGATATTGATTTTTTACAACAGTTCAATAAACTAGAAGTTTTATGAGACTAATTAGACACATGTCCTGTTTATGCACTATTTCACCAACAAAAAAATAATTGCAAACAAAACCACATCGCTTTTTTGCGTCTTTGAGCAACATGACAGCTTTTGTTTCCTAATGAATCAGCTGTTTAAATTATTAGGTTTAATCTCAAAGACTCATTAACTCACTTATTAACAGTGACTTGCTGTCACCTTCTGGCGGTTTTAATTTCACATTTAAAGTGTCTTTTAATTTTATTCATCATTTCAAATATCAGTATTCAACGTTTTATGTTTAATATATCAAAACATTAGCATTTGGAACTGCAGGTTAAATACTTTAAATAGTGTGTAAATACTTCTAAATGCCACTTCAGGAGCAGCTTATGTCTGGATTGCTAAAATGAATTTTGTTGATATACTTTTATTTTGGTTGGTAACAGCCCAAATGTCTTCTTATTCTAATTCACTGATCAAATGTAACAATTTGCCTCAAAGGATAATGCTCACTTACAGAAAACAATGCTTTATATGCTTTAAAAATATTTTTTCATCTTATTGGAAAGTATTAATTTCTATTTGACCACCATACAGAATTTGAAGAATATCAGAAACTTTGGGAGCCAGCTGTTCACGAAAGTCCTCAAAATACAAGCATGATAACACACTCAATCAGTTTAATGAATGACTCAACGACTCCCTCATTAAGTGACTTACCACCACTTACTGGTAGTATAGTTGAGAAGTATGCTGAAAAGTATGCATTTTTCCCCTCAACATTTCTTATATTTATTCATAAATGTATTTGAAACATTAAATTCATAAAATTATTTCTTGCAGTAGTAATTATTTAATCTGACTGGTAGCAACCATATAGTATAGATTATTATTATTTTTAATTAATAATTTGACGTACTATGAAGCAAAAAATTGCCTTTGTAAAGGTAAATAAAAATATGTGATTTTAATTATGTAAAAGCTGATGAAAATATTGCTTCAGAACAAATTACACCAAAAATCTATCTGGATATATTGTCTGCTGTTATGAAAAGTTCACTGTATATAGTAGTAATAAATATAATTTATTACAACAATTATATTTTGTTTTCTTTTTCATTTATACACATTCAATATTATGCAATAAAATGTGTATTTCCATCACAGGTTTAGCTCTTATTAATAATTTATGTGTAAATTATGTGTAAATAATATGTGTGATATAGAGTGGGTATAGAAAATAATCACCCCACACACACACACACACACACAAATCACATTTTGTTGTTTTGTAGCCTAAATGAAGAAACAGTGAAATATATAACACCATGTCAGAAAAAAAAAAAAAAAAAGATTCATTGAGTTGGAAAAATGATCACCCCCTTGTGTCAGTATTTTGTTGAACCACCTTTTGCTTTATTTACAGCCTTATCTGTTGAAATATGCCTCTGTCTCTGTGTTATATCTTTCATTTGGATGTTATAAGTTTCACCGAGTACATACAGCTGGATAAATCAAAAAGTATTTTTTCTAACAAATAACCATTAAAAAAATATGATATGTATGATATAAAATAATTAATATAATCAATAATATAATTAATGTGTAGAATCACAATTGCAATCACAAATCATATGGGAATTGCTTACATTTAAACACAGAGTCCTGGGAGAATTGAATGGTGTAATTTATATTCATTTTAATCTAATAACAAACTGCAAAAATCGAAAATGCTCAGTTATTGTTTAGATGCAGTTGTTGTGCCGATTGAACTGTTTCAAAAATGACTGAAGCAGTCAATCCTGCCACCTTTCTGTTTTTCTCTTCCGTTTAAAGGCAGAAAGGATCGCCCTGGCAGGTCAGCAGTTTGCACAAACTCATCTCTTTCAGGTTTTTTATTTTTTCCTTTTCTTCGGGACAGGTTCTCTTGTGTGTCTATTGTGGCTTCACCGTCAGTCACTGTTTTGCTGACACTTTGTTTTTAACACAGTTTTATTTATCTTTTTTCTCTTTATCATTTTCTCCATTCAGATTTTTTTATATATTTTTTTTTTATGAATTTATCAGTGTGTATATCTTATCTTGTCTTGATCTTCCATCTTTATTCGAGTTTTATATGGTGTTCTCAAGGACTCAAATCACAATGATTAGATAGTGCACATCTTGCCATCTGCACGGCACACACATTCAGTGGTTATTTTACTGTCTGTGTCGATAAAATGGTAGTTATGACTAGAAGCACTTCCCTTTATCATGTAATAAAGACTTGTTTCTGCGTGTCCCTGTAAGACTCATTCTAGGTGTGCTGTGGGTATTTACATACCATTTTATATTTTTATTTTTAGGGTTAGGTACAAAAAAAATAAATAAAGTGTATATACACACATACTCTTCTTTTTTTATATTTTTTATTCTTTTTTTAACATCGTGTTAACTCAGTATCATAGAGGCACTGACCCTACTAAATATATATATTATATACAATATATTATTTTCAGATGGTCCCAAGTTTCTTGTGTTCTCACAATAGACACTGAGCACAAGTGCCCCTGAGTTCATGGACCCCAGCACTTTATGTTTTTCATAACCATCGACTGGAAACATTAATCTTTACACACATGTTCTGGCATCAAAGCACTTTTTAGCAATAAACCTGTGTGCGTTTGAGGTGTGGAAGTGTTGGAAGTCAAGACCACAGCGACTACTTGAATTTGATGTGATTTGCACTGCTGATAAAGATGCTCGTTTAGTGTGATGATGTCGCAGCAAATAAACAAAAAATCTACAGAAAAAGTGCTTCACATGGACAAGGAAAGTAAGAGGGTGTGTGATTGGATTAAAAGATTACAAAAGGTAAAAGTATTTATCTGAACTTGCACATTGTGAAATAAAGGTAATATATCATCTTTCTGTTTAGTTTTGACAGTAAAATTAAGATTTCAACACTCATCCAGCTCTGTGTTTTTTTTGTTTTTATAGGAGCTGAACTGCAGGTCACTAGGGCACAGGTTCGAGATGGCATGGAACTGGTATAACAGCCAAAGGATGAACTTTCCCCTTGTAATTGTGCAAGAAAAACGAAATGTGTTCTTGCTATCAAACAAAATAAAAATAAAAATAAAAAAATGAGTGTATTCATTTGTAATAATTTAACTTATTTTACACAATAATAGAGACTTTACTGATCATACTCAGTGTATAATAATATACATCAGCGTATAATAATAGCATAACATTTCTAGATTCCATCAAAATAAAAGATCCTAACAAATCTTGCATCATACAAATTAAGCACTTTTTTAATTTTTGTCCATACAAAGATTTCATTTTATACTATAGATATTGTTAAAATTACAGTTCAGCTTTTATTTTTCAGCATAATAAAACATTTATTGTCAAGAAACGACAGTGAACAATAACTGTACCAACACTTATAATAAAGTATCCAATGGATTTATTATCATTTCATAAAGCATACAAACTGGGTTTACGAGGGCAATGCACTTTTTAATGGCATGGATTGATCAACAGATTACTCCAATAAAATGTTTATAGGAATTTTTTTAGAATCTGATTTTTTTTTTTTTTTTTTTCTGAATAATATCTGGTTGTTTTGTTTTTGTGTAGGTCAGTTTCAGAGATGAGTTGTAAGCAAGAGACCACCTATTTCATTATGTAACAGCAGCATTACATTTAGATGGATTTTCAGAAAAAAATATGTTTCTGAGACCATATACTTTGTGAAGTGTATTGTGACTGCAATGTATTAAACAAAATATTTCTGTTTTTGTATTAAAACCATAGGACCATATTTGTTTAGAAAGTTTTATAGATGGGCTTGCTCATAAACTTTAATGCAGAATTACTATACCTTACACATGTTTCACCAAGTTTGGACCAGAATAATTAACAGAATTATTCAGTTAATGCATAATAATTATGACAGGATATTTAGAATAATTAAGAGTGGAAATGTCCGATTGCCCTTTATAAAATCTATTTATGCTTAGACCTTAATAAGATTTAAGAAGTTTTATGGCCATATTGACATTGACTGCCTTGAGAAAATAGAATAGAAAATAGCATGCCCTAGTTTTTCCCAACCTCTGTTCTGCTCTTTCCTTTCCTGGTCTTTGTTTTATCTATTGTTTCATTTCAAACCAAATTTTAAAACCAAAATATTTATTTAAAATAATTATTTTGATAAATTTTCTCTAAATTTTTTGTGTGATATTACTAGTGTGTTAAGTGTCCGAATAGGTCACCACGAGAGTATACTTTTAACACTTTCATGGAGCGATCTTACCTGAGTGCATGCTCACTCCTTCACATTAGATGGAGCTGTAAACAACCCGATTCATATGGACATCGATACATGTCCCGGGTATTTCAATAAAACTAAGTATAAAATAAAAAAAATGTATGAACATTATTAATATCTCTTTCTCTCTCTCTCTATCTCTCTCTCTCTCTCTCACACACACACACACACACACAATGTCTTATTTGAATGTGCAAAAGAAGTCTATTTTTAAAGGAGGAACCAGAAAACTTTTTTTGCAGAAGCAACTCTTTATAAAATAAACATAAGTTGGGCGGAGCCATTGCCAGTTTGCACCGTCCCAAATGTCTGTGCTGTTTGTTTCTGGCACTGTACATAACGTGTGAACAGTTGAACACCTATGGCAAGTTTTTAATGGCATAGCATAGAGTGACCTCTGTCAGAGCCGTAGCCTTGTGGGCACCACATTGATGTGAAATACAAATGCACCTCAAACAACCTGGGTTAAAATCCCAGCTCATGTTACTTTTCTGCTCCTGTTCATTTCTCAACTGTTTCCTGTCTCTATTCCTACTGCCCTGACCATTAAAGGTGGAAAAACCTCATTGCAATAAAAAAGCAACAGCAACCTCGGAGCAGTTAAACATTTTTATAATGGAGTCTTGCAAGATATTACAGCAAGACAATAAAGAGATCTCCCATGTTTCTCACACGTTTCTCTCCCACTGTCATTTTGGATTCCTTTTTGTATGAACACATCGCAGAGCAGTGCAAGGCGAGCATTTCTGGTTATAAAGCATGTACGTTTTTTTATTTATTATTATTTTGCTATATAAGACCATTATTCATTGTCTGGTATAGAACCATTTGAAGCTGCACTGGAACTGTAATATTGACCTTCAACCGTATGGTAGATGGAGAATAATCCTATAATGTTTTCATTAAAAACCTCAATTTATTGACTGAAGAAAGGCAGATGTTAACATCTTTGATGACATAGGGGTGAATAAATTCTCAGGACATTTTCATTTGAAAATTAACTAATCCTTTAAGAACCACTGACTTAGTAATTACTGCTTTCAGTAAAAAAATGACTTTTCATTTCATAATTATGACTTACCAAAGCATGATTTTGTTTTTTACTCAGGGGAAATTTCTTTCAAAAGAGGATGGTCTTGAAGCCACTGGAGAAGGAGTCTTCTTTCAGAAATATGGCTGCACATCTAATGGAAATGATGCACTGGTGCAGAAGCTGTAAGTTTCATCAAGAATGTAAGCTTCTGGCCTTCTTACACCTGAAGTGTCTAGCAGCTGAAGGTACACAAAAAAAATAAAAAATAAAATAAAATACTCTAACAGAAATTTGTGTTTTATTCATGAGACATTCTTAAAACATAAATTGTTATTTAACCAGGTGTGTATTTCCTACCTAATCATATAATACATATATTTTTCAGGGTGAAGAAGAGATTAAATAATTTTAAGTTAAAGGTTCAAAAGGCATTGATGTTTCAAAAGAAATTGCAAAAAAAAACAAAAAAAACATTCCAATTATATCACTGCACTTTTGAAAGAAAGTGAAAGTGACGTGACACACAGCCAAGTATGGTGACCCATACTCAGAATGCGTGCTCTGCATTTAACCCATCCAAAGTGCACACACACAGCAGTGAGCACACACACACACCGTGAACACACACACGGAGCAGTGGGCAGCCATTTATGCTGCGATGCCCTGGGAGCAGTTGGAGGTTCAGTGCCTTGCTCAAGGGCACCTCAGTTGTGGTATTGCCGGCCCGAGACTCAAACCCACAGAGTCAAACTCTCTAACCACTAGGCCACGACTTCCTACAAGAGAAGGGAGAACTCTATGTCACCACGGATTTTTAATGACATGATACAGAACTGCCAGGTACAGAACTACATGTTCTAGGATGTGTTCTAGACCTTCTAGACCATTTAAGGACTTCGTTTAATTGAAACACAGTACATGCAGGCCACAGCAACAATCCTCAAAAGTAGAGGTGTAAGGAAACAAAAAGGTACCTGGAGCTGGGGAAAAAAGGTTTCACCGGCTCACAAACCAAATGTGCATGTGACATTTTATGCACACTTTTAATTTTGTACAGAAATAATGTTTAATTTTGGATTAAAAAATTAAGTTGTTTCCCAATGACCTCTGCTGAATGGGATGTGACAATCAAGTAAAATAAATTAAGTGAATAAGAATAATGCAGAGTTTAGCTCCAGCTTGCCTCAACACACCTGCCTGGAATTTTCATGTATACCTAGTAAGACCTTAATTAGCTGGTTCAGGTTTGCTTGATTAGTGTTGGAGCTAAACTCTGCAGGACTCCAGGACTGAGTTTTGTGATCCCTGCCCTAAATGGTTCTTATAATATAATTGGATTCATGATGGAATTCAACAATTCCTAAGGAGATAAAAACCATACTTATTACAAATGTACTCTATATAAACGATACATTCGCACCCCATTAACGAAGGTGTTCTAGGAAACACATCTGAAAACATGAACTGAAACTTATTTGCATAAACACATGAACAAAAATACCTAATGTACATATCTGTTCAGCACATGCATAAATAGTCTGTGGTGGAGATTATTTAGAAAAGGGAATTTTCAGTAGTCAATCCAAACATCAGTTTGTGTCTGCTTAAAGTGCACTAAATGTTTTAAGATGTGAAATGACTGCAAAAGGCAAATATTACCATGTTTGCACAGTGAATCATATTTGATGTTAAACCAGGTTTATTAAAGCATATTATAAAAAGCACATGCTTTACAAAATAGTCGTAACATGTGTATACAGTATATTCATTTAAAATTATAAAAAAAAGAAACTAGAAACAAAAAAATAGAAACAAAAAAAATTGCCGATTGATTTTGGTTTAGTTTTTTTCTTTTTCTTTTGGAACTATACAGTATAGAAATGAAGTTTAGTTTGTTTTATCGGAGCTCAGTTTACACCACAACCTGTCCCAGAATGCCTCATGCATCTCAGGCTCCCGTGGCCAGTCTAGATAGGTTCTAGTTTTTACCAGCCGGGCCAATCTATGATGGGAGGATAGCAAGCGAGACGGAATCATTTCTAGGAACACCAGGATAAGAATGTCCCTGTGTTCAACTTGGAGCCGGTAGGTGGCCAGCTGCATCTCTAAAGAACACCAGTTGCTACGGATGTAGTTGCGACTGATGAGACAAAGAGTCCGGCGACTTGCATAGATGCTGTCTGTGATGTTTTCCACAATGTCTTGTCCCAGTTGAAAGTCCCGACTATGAAGGCAGAGACGCAAAAATGGAGGTCCCCGCTGCTCTAAATTTGGGAGAAGTTCCTCCATGACCCAATTCTCGTCCTTACTGCTGTAGGACACAAAAACATCGTAGCGGTACTGGTGTTTACTGTTCACATGCAAAGCCTCTCGTAACCATCCACTGGCGATGTGATAGAATGGCGCAATATATTGGCCTGCAAACTTATATGACAGTACCACAATAATAAAAATACACAAAAAGCCAGAGGTGGAGGTGAAGAACACAAATTCGATATCAAATAAACAGGTTTTGGAATAATCAACAAAGTTAAGGTGGTCGATTCCGTTGTCAGTCAAGCACTGCAGTTCTTTCATGGTGGGCTTGAACATGGCAACCTGCACCTTCCTGTTGTCCTTCGCCCATGAGACCAGCCACGCATTATCACAGTTGCAGTACAGACCCAAGCCCAGAAGATGGAGGTACTTCAAACTAGTGAGATGTTCCACCAAGTTTTGAAGGACATTGATGTTATCTTTGGGTATCAGTACTAGACCTGTCAATGCTTTTAAGTCTTTGGTCAGACTTCCATCCAGAAAGAACATTCTGCAGTTTGTCAGGATCAGCGTCTGGAGTTTTGTCAGATTGTGAAACATTGTGGCCAGGTTCGGCTGCTTCGTCAAGTCAATGTTTTCCAGTTTTAGGGTTTTTAAATGGACAAGTTGATTGATTACAGCCAAGTCTCCAATACCGTCTGAGAACACTGACCGAAATTCCAGATTGACGACCGATCTTACATATTTCCCAATGAATTCATTTCCACAGTTCATATATGCTGCATTTATCTTAAGGGTGTCTACATATGTCAAGAGTGAACTGTTGCAGCCCTCAACGGTCACATATTCACTTTTAATGTGGAAGGTTAGACCCTGACCAAGTGTAGCATGGTTCCTGACCACAAGCTGCATTGGTCTCAAGCCTGAACTAATTAAAACGTAACTTAAATTATATGGAATGATTCCAAATATATCAGAAAAATGGAGTGTGATCAGTGTCACAGCAGGTGGGAAGTTCAGATCTCCCAGCAGAAGTGCACTAAGGTTAATCAGATCTCCAAATGATGCTGGTTCAATATGAATTAAAGGATTTTCTTGGAGATCTAAGACCATAAGTCCATATAAACCACTGAATGCATGTCGATAAATGTAAGATAACTTATTGCTACAGAGTTTTAGCTCTTTTAACTTGGGTAATCCAATGAATGCAAAATCTTCAATGTTAGAAATGTTACTGACGGATAGGTCCAGCATTTCAAGAACTGCAAAACAATAAAACTGGTTGGAAATGATCTTATCTATGTTATTTGTGCTTAGTATCATAACAGAAAGACTTTTGACCGTCTGTGGAAATGAAGCACAAAGAGAAAAGAAATCATTTGGTCTGAGCACATGCTTAATTATGTTAACAAGAGTGAGATTTCTGAAAATCTGAAAGACTGAATATACATCCAAGAGATCCACAATCTTATACACATATATGTTACCTTTGAGCACAATTCCCTTAATATCATCACAGCCATGTGAGATATTAGCAGGGGTTAGTGGCATGTTAATAGTCTCATAACGAACTTCTAAAGACTCAACTGAATATGACTTTGCTGCAGTACACAAGTCATCAACGTTAAGTACATCCACTCTTACACTCAAATCATGAATTTTATGTACTCCAAATAAAGAAAGATCTCTGAGGAAATCAGTGTTTGAAACAAAGCACAATCTATAGATATTTCCCAATGCTTTTAAAGCTCCCTGGTCTACATGCTCTACTATTCCTAAATAAAAATGTACCTCTTCAATATCGAACTCAGTTGATATGTAACTGTCAGAGATGTTGAACACCGAGCAGTTAGGGTAATGAAGTCTATTTAGCTCATATTCCTCTAACTTAAACAGCTTCAGTGATTTTGCTTTTGCAAGTCGACAAACAACCTCAGATATATTCTTCAAGCACACATTGAGTATCTTTAATTTTTGCAGCAGAGGAATCGTCTCAAAAACATTTGGTGCCAGTGGTGATAAACTGTACTGTGAAAGAGACAAATGGTTAAGTGAGGAAAGGCGACTGAAATCAAGAGCTACCTCACAGCAGATTTCTGTAGACAAGAAAGACAGTGTTAATGAAGATACGTTGGTCAGTTCATTAAAAGCCTCTGGGGGGATCTCTGAGAAACATCCAACAATTTCAAGGTATTCCAAGGAAGCAAAGCGTGAGAATGAGTCTGGAGCCAAGGCACCATGGAAGTCTGGTTCCATTTGAATGCAGAGGTTAAGTAAGTTTGATGGAAGTCCACGCAGGTCTTCTTTAATGTTAGTTACATGATGGCACTCAGCAATGTTTGTTTTTCCAGCACAGGTTGTTTCAACAGGAAACTCTTTCACATCACTGTAGAAAAGGCATTTATCAGCAAGCCAAGAACATATGCATGAAGTCTTCAGAAGCAGTATGTAGAGCGAGAACAGAGATACCATCTTCAGTTCCTCGGTGATCTTTACAGCTTATGATTCTTCTTGTCTTGGTTTAATCGTTCTTTCACTGGAGGTTATAAACCATGTCAGAACATTTGAATAAGAAACTAAACTTCCCTTTTCAGTCTCCAAATTCTACAAATGTGTGGCTCTTAGTCTGCTGCCTTATTTCTCTGTGGTATTAACACATACACATGAGGGTTTAAAAGAGAAGTTTTGTCAACCTTTTCTTTTTTTTTTCTTTTTTTTTTTTAAGTCCTGCGTTTCTCATGTTGATCATAAATATCACAATGGAAGTCAATGCGCACTAAAACTGTTTGGTTATCAACATTCTTCATCAAAATGCATCAATGTTCCACATAAGAACAAAAGTCATATAGGTTTAGAACAACATGGGGGTGAATGAAGATAGAAGATTTACATTTTTGGGTGAACTATCTCTTTTAGGATCAAGTTCTGAAAGCTCATTTAGCCATTCTGAGCTGATTATTGTTTAGCTGAATTTGATCAAATTTCAGTAATTTCTGAGAAACTGCAGTGTGACAAGTGTGATATTTTTTATATAAGCCAATTTAGGGGCACTCTCATAACAATTACTCTCACGTAGGGTATAATACATGGCCAATATAATTAGCTTCTGGTGAAGTGCAATAATGAAATTTTACAGTTTAAAGTCTGCTAGGATCGAGAGCTGACATCACACTTTTGAATATAACTTTTTTTTTTAATGGTATTTTGCATATAAATATCACCAACAAAATAAAACGTAAAACACCCTGCATGAAATGTCAATCTAAATTGTAAGCAATGTTTCTGTTAGTGTTTAGATGTTAAGTAATTTAAGGCAGTTAAATGCTTTATATATAAAAAAAGAAAAAAAAAATCCTCTGTACATGGAATAGTCCCATTGTTCAAACATGGTAAAAAAAAAAAAAAAAAAAAAAAGTATACATTTTTCTGTATCATACATAATTTAAAAAGCAAAACATTAAAGGTTCATTTCAATTATGTGTATACTAACATTTAAATAAATTAGCCTACATTCAACCTACTTGGGATGTGTACTTTATGTTTTCTTAAATTAATTGAAAGTTGCAAACCAAAGACAAAACGTAACTCACAATTCACAGTCAAAATACAGCTTTATATCAGTAAACCTGTTGGCAGACTCATCGTAAAAACATATTTTAATGCTTTCTTGGTTTGTTTGTATAATATAGGAAAGTGCATCCACTTTGGGGTTGAGTGTAACGACACACTCTCTGGTTGAACTGGAACAGCTTGTTTAAAGTTCATGCCTCCAGAAGGTCAATGTGGACCGCTCCGGTCACACAGGTTAGCAGAATGACGTTTAGCTCACAACTTTGTACCATTGTCCTTATTCTCAGTGTTGCTATTCTCATCACAGTGAAAGCCACCATTCTCCAAAGTGTAATTCTGCATATCCTGATCCTCAACTGTGCTCTGTGTGCCTTCTCCATTCTCCTCTGCCGATGTCCCCCGCCTACAGCGCTTCATCATGTAATAAACTACAAATACATCAAAAATCATCATAATATGAGTTATCAACTTTTCAAAGTAAAGTGAATGTTATGATTCCCCAAACAAAATATCATATTTTTCAATGTGTAAATGCAGAGTGAACGAGTGAACTTACATCCTATTACAATCGCAGCCACAACCAGTTGGAAGATACTGTAGATTAAGGGGAAAGCGAACATGAGCTCAAGCTCAGAAGGACTGAAGGACAGCTGGGTAATAGTACTGGCCAGCTGGGAGTTCTGCATGCCTGTTTCTAAAGCAATGGTGCGGCACCTGCATTCATGAAAAAATAAACCATCATATTTTTCTTCAGACTTTTTGCCACATTTATTGACCCTTCAGAGTATGTGTTCTAACTGTCCCAGTAAATCATCTAATGCCTCATGGGAAGACAGATTTTTACCTGTACCAAGGTTGTCCCACAAAACGTGCCAGGAGAAAGCCCAGACCAAAGCCAATAAATGGATAAATGGTACCGATGATCCAAAGCGAAGGAGAAATGGTCCATGATGACTGATAAAGCACACCCCCTATGACTGCAATGATGATGATGAGGAAGATTCCTACCACAGATCCCACCTATACATAGAAAAACAAAAGACGTGTGAAGCTGCATGGCATGCATGAGCGTTTATTAAACACAGAAGCAAAAACTAACCTTGAGGATCTTTTTGGCTGCTTTGGGCCACCTGTGTTTCGTGTAAATCCCGAGACCAACAGGGACAAGTAAACTCACTAGTGTGATTCCTGAAATGATCGTCGGCAACATTTAAGACAGAAGTCAAACGGATACATAAAATGGAAAGTCTTGTATTTAGGTTATTTGAGGCCGGTTTACCGATGCTGTCATAAGGGATCTGGATAGCATCGCCTGAAGTCCAGACTGAGGTATAGATGAGCAGACAAAGAGGCATCATTCCCAGAGCCAGAATTGAAGAACATGCAGTCATGCTGATGCTATGGGCAGCAGAAAACAGTGTTAAAAATTGTCGTTCTGTCCCAGCATTGGATTATGATAAATCTAGTAAATTTGCAAATGCCCTTCAAATAATTTGGGTCTAGTTATGCTAAAAAAAAAAGAAAGAAAGAAAAAAATAAATGTGTTAAACAAAACTGAACATTTTCTGTATGTAAAAGGTTCTAAAATATTCTATAATCACAATAATTGTATTATCATTATACTAAAATAATAAACAATAATAAAAAAAAAACTGTATAATTCTACATAATTTCAGAAACATTAGTTCCATCTATAAATATAATTTATCAAACAGATAAAAAAAAAAAGAAAAAAAAAATTCTAGTTCAGCCTAGTAGACATTTAATGAAAACAGTGAAAGTAAACCTACATATGACACTACTGCATTTAAAAAAGACAGACTTCATGTTTAAAAGAGCTGATCGTTACATAATTTATTTCTAGGAACTAGAAAGTGTTACAAGCTATATAATGACAACGGAAAGTGAACAGATGGATAATCTCACCTGAGGTCCATGTCTCCATCTAGCCAGTAGCAGAAAATATTGGAGCTGGAACCTCCAGGGCAACATCCCATGATGATGATGACTATAGCCTGGACTGGAAGCACGTTGAAAATCAATGAAAGTGCAAAGGCTGTGAAAGGCATGATGCCAAACTGGCATAGGAAGCCGATGAAAATGCCCCAGGGCCTGCGGATGTGCACCCAGAGCTTCCTTGCTTCGACGGTGCAACCCATTGAAAACATGACCAAGGCCAGCATGACGGTAAGCGTGGTGCTCATCGCCACGTTCAGGATGTCATTGAATGGATCACGGGGCACCAGGCAGGACGTGCCCGTGCAGATGGTGGCGTTTATGGGGCAGGTGGGCTCTGGTGCACACATGTTGACAAAAGGGAGTTTGAATGAAGTGGTAAAGAAAGAAAATCAGATCCTATGGGGCAGATGGTGTAGATTCCAATGCTTATTTGAGAAAGTGAGCTAAGATTCCAGACATTTTCCGAAACACCTTCTTTCCCACCCTCAGTTCTCTCTTTCCTGCATCCCAGGTGACAAAAAGTGAACTTTTACCTGTCTCTTATAGCTTTAATATCAGCCTATGGTCTATAAAATTCGGAGGAAAATTGTTGAAAAATAATTAACTTACTGCAAATGTTTTATGGGGTCAGCGTCCAAATGCCAACACATAAAAGAAAGAGAGTGAGCGAAAAAACAACAACAATGTAATTGCCGAAGTAACATTTAGACAAAATAAATGCAATTGCACCCTCCTGCAATTTTATAACACTGTGGCACTTAAATTTTATTGTTTTTCTCCAGATATGGGCCTATACCATCACCACCCCTGCTGTTGCTGAGTGGGGAAGACATGATGCCTATATGACCCAAAACAGTACGTGCGTCACACAGATGAAAAGAAAAAAAAAAATGTCATAAACTGTATGATTCTTTTGAAAAGACTTTAGAGATATGACTGTAGGAGTGTATGGTACCTCAATCACTTTTTTCCAAATACAAATACACACACATATACCTTTTCACAAAGTTAAATAAATAAAAAAGTGAACAGTTTGAGGTGCTTATATAACCGTGTAACATCTGTAAGGACTCTTAGGTGCAAAGTACATTGATGAAATTGGTACATACTGCTCTCACAGGGTAAAAGGAAACAAAAAAAGCTTGCTTAAGGCCTTTAACTCTCAGTCACAATATATATTAAAAAAAAGATGTTATGAAGCTCTTTTCCAGTCTTAGCATGGACATTGTGGGGTTAAATACCAAGCACTCATTACACTAAAATTTATATCAACATGACTGTCTTCTTCAATGAGGGTTTTCAGAGTATGTTTGAAATATTAAGGTTAAAAAATGAATTAAAAATGAACTAAATGTAGTTTTGGTATTGGTTTAGAAAATTTGGCAAATTGAATAGTGTGTCTATGCAACTGCAACTGAAAAACAAGCTGTGCTGTACTTGTCAAATCAATGACAATAACCTTGTAATACGCAATAAGATTATTAACACTGGGGTAGAATCACAAAACCCAGCTTTACCACAATTAATTAGCAAGAGTAATGTCTGAAAAGTGTGTGACATTGACCACAGCACACTAGGTTTACAACAAACCAGGGAGATGAAATTACCTTGAGAGAGTCAATTCAAGAGTAAGAAGTCATTCTGTTATTCATTCACTGGGTTTAACCCATTTACTTGGATACAGGTTCAGTAATTAACTCATTCTACAAATAGGCCACAGTTTCCAGTAATTGTGCTAACAGAAAAACTGATCTGTAACTTGATCTGATCATATCATGATGACACATTTTCGTTTAATCTCCAAATGCATGAGCAAGATTTAAAGTTGAAAGGTCACTCACAAACATTCAGAGCTACACCTTCTGCCATTTTATTTCGAAGAACAAATAACAGTAACAGACAGGAATGTGCGTTTGGGGTATGCCCTACGATCTCACTAAAATATAAATGTTTTTATCATACATTTGATTCCTGGATCATTGAGGGAGTTTATACACAGCTGCATGAATCCTGAAACTAGTAATACACTTATTCTAGCATCTGCATGTGAAAAGAATACATAGATTCAGCAATTCAATGGTTTAAATCAGTCATCTTCAAATTGTTTTTATAACATTGAGTCCAGTCCTCAGACATGTGGAAAGGCAGTGCGGTACACTCACGACTGTTTAGCGTTAAGCTGTAGATTTCCTGTAACATGTGCTATGAAACACCTGAGCAGATAAATCCCAGAGAACTGGACTGAACTGCAGGTCAAAGGAAGAGAGGGGAGAGAGAAAAAAAAAAGTTAATTGTATGTGCGTTACTTATCACTTTATCTGTGAAGAGTGACTTCCAGTATTGACACACAAATACAAATGAAGAACCCCTAGCCTTATCTTATCAGCAAGCTGATAACCATCTGACCACATTAACATTTTTAATCTAGCAGAGAGAACCTTCCTCATTTTTATAAAAGAACTATAGTCAGAAGCACTAATATATCCGTATAACAGCTTTGATCTAATTGCTGGTGATCGAGAGTACCTCAGACGCACATTCACATGAAACAAAAAGAAGTGATGAAGGATGAGTGTGCTTCACAAGCTCATCACTGCTCATACGCACATCATCACAATGACATGTGAAACACCTTACAATGCAGCCGTAATGTTGTAAAAATCCTTGATGTGGCCAATATAGCCAAAAAGCAGACTATAATACACACACAAACACATGCACACTGTAGTGTCATTTTCAGCAGCCATTGCTCAATAAACATTTATTTGTAAGTTATTAGATTAATATTCTCTTTAAAAGGGTTAGTTCATCCAAAATTGAAAATTATGTACGATGCTGCTGACGTGTTTTCTGGTGCGCCCAATAACAAAGAAAACACGTCAGCAGTGTTGTGAACGTGCTCACAACAGACCCGGAAGAGAAGACAATGCTGAATAAAGTTGTAATTTTTAGATCAAAATGTATTTTCGATGCTTCAAATATTCTAACGGACCCTCTGATGTCACATGGACTACTTTGATGATGTTTTTATTACCTTTCTGGACATGGACAGTATACCGTACATACATTTTCATTGGATGGACTGAGAGCTCTCAGACTAAATATAAAATATCTTAAACTGTGTTCTGAAGATGAACGAAGGTCTTGCGGGTTTGGAACGACATGAGGGTGAGTTATTAATGACATAATTTTCATTTTTGGATGAAATAACCCTTTAAATTGTGCTGCTTTTTTTGGAAATCATGATACATTTGTTTCTGGATTCAATGATGAATATAAAGCTTAAACGAACATGCATTTATCTGAAATAGAAAACTTTTGTAAGTGTTTGATTTTCCAACATTGTTAGTTTATTTTTATTTTTTTACAAAATCTTCTCATTTGACACCTAGATAATGTTATTTAGCTGGCTAACATAAATGAGTTTTTTTGCATAATTGACATAATAGTGCTTCAGCAAATGTGATTATTGGAGTCACATTATATCTCTATACTTTCCAGCTTGTTGTAAAGTTCCTTTTTTTAAATAAAATACATATTTATTGAACACTGACTGGATTGACAGATAAGAAAGCCACATAGTTAAACCCTGTTTATGTGTAAACTTTACGGGATGCAAAATCATTATCATTATTACATAGAAAGAAATTACAAAAGAGAATGTGTGTCTACATATCTCACCTCACAAGAAATGGCTGTGGGAAACACAGGCTGGTTTGATTTTTGATAAAGTCCCGAAGTTGTAGGGTAAGAGCCAGCAAAGCGCCATGACGGGTTCTGTCTATTTTAGTTACCACCAGCTAAAACATGACAGAGAGGTAAAACATGTTATTTTCTGCCATCTTACACACACACACATACAAATATATATATATATATATATATATATATATATATATATATATATATATATATATATATATATATATATATATATATATATATATGTAGAATACATAATGTATTCTTTCAAATGAAGAGACAATAATATTGTGCATTTGAAAAAGTCAAAGAGGCATTAACATTTAAAATGAAAAAGTACTTTTGGCTTAGTTCACACTATAATGGGTATTTTACAAGATATGGAAACAGATCAGTTTTTCTCCCCTCCAGACTGTGTAGTCAGTGACTGTTGTCTCTACATCTGCTGCCACAGTAAAGACAGACGCCTCAGCACAATGACAAGGTACTTTCTCTCACTGTAAAAAGTACACTAGTATATTTTAGTAAAAGTTGTAGAAATCACACTTTTAAGATCAGGCTACCTCATATATTAACATTTTTCTACAGAGTGGTAACTCTGGTTCTTCAATAAAACAAGAATTGTTGACGAGGTAAAAAAAAAAAAGTTTTTGTATATATATATATATATATATATATATATATATATATATATATATATATATATATATATATATATATACATACATACACACATAGTTTTAGTTTATATTAAATGCTTTATTTTGTCTTGTTTTAAGTCATCATGCTGAGGGCCTCTGGTTGAGAACCACTGTTCTAGACTGAGATGTTGAAAACAGCATTTAATACTCTGATGCCCCCTTCTGAACAATCCCAATAAGAGCATGAGACAAACACTCACCACGTAAGGCAAATTGAACTCCTCACACATCTCCACAGCAACCAAATCCACCTTCTGCAGACCTGCACCTCCATCCACCAGCAAGAACGTCCTCGCCAGACTAGAGACACATAGATGAGAGAATCGAAGAGAAAGAAAAACTATGAATTCTGTCACTCATATATATATATATATATATATATATATATATATATATATATATATATATATATATATATATCTGACACAAACTTTATCATCTACTACTTTCTAAACTCAAAAACAAGCATGCAAAAAGAAATATTGTGAGCTAAAACAAAACAGTATCAACTTCAACCTACTTGTGACGCCCTTGAAGGTACGGTTCAACCATCTCTACAAAGTCCTTTGGGGCCTTGTGTCCATACCCTGGCATGTCGACAAGGGTAAACGCCTTTCCCACAGTGAAGAAATTTAGTTTTTTGGTGTGGCCCTGTATGAAAATAAAGTATTTATCTCTGACCATGCAGGACAGAACGGCAGAGAACATCCATGACATACAGACTCACTGGAGTTTTAGAGACTCGCACATCTACCTCCGGCACAAGAGAGAACAAGGCACGTATGAGAGAAGACTTTCCCACGTTACTTCTGCCCATAAAACACACCTGCAATGCACACAAGCAAACCTGAGACACAGTGTGAAATGTCTAGTGCAGTAGTTGTCACCACTTCAAATGATTTAAAATTAATATTATAAATGTAATAGTCATATATATAAAGCAATCTAAATGAATTAAAATGCTAAAATAAACAACCCAGATGTAAACTGAAATCATATTTCAAATGATGATTAAAGACAATCTTATCATACCTCAGGCTGTTTAAGAAGAGGTACATGGTCTATCCGGACTGCAGAGGTAGAGTAGTCGATACTGTGTTTAGAGGAGGGAGTGAACAGTGTCTCTGCCTGACGGAGTTCCTCCAAGCTGGGATGAAATATCTTGAATTCTTCCTGACTGACCTGTGAGGACAGGTGCTCCTCCAGACTGCTAAAGGGGTAAAGTAGACCCTGACGCCTCCTCTCAGGGAGCACACACACATGTTTGATGGAGGCCAGTTGATGAACTCTCCGAACTACTAAAGGACAATGTGATATATGTGTCTGAAGCAGAGCCAATGTCTTTATCCTCAGCATCCTGTTAAATCAGTTCAATCAAGATGAAAATGTTTGGTTTTTTGAAGTCAGTTCGTGTGTCATATCAATTCATTGGAATTTTTAGTCCGAGAAAATCGTTCTTGATGGTTTCTTAAGTTTAAATCTTTCAACTAAGATTCACTAAATACTATGGTTCATATCTATCCACTTGTATCCAGAATTGAAATTTTATGACTTTTAATCAGATAAATCAGCATTTATTTCACAAATAGATAATAGACATATCACATGTCATCCAAGCGCTGCCTTTTGACAAGTTTTAAGAACTTGTAATCAAAATACACAAGAGTGAAACACACAACCTTCTGCAAGCCTGATATCATCTCAAGGTCTTTCACTAGACTGAAAAACTTCATAAAACTCTATCAAAACCACTGAGTCCAGAAATGCACCGCTTCACGCAAACGCATATTTGTTAAAATATTATTACAATAACTAATTAATATCTCTATATCAACTGTTATTAACGGGGCGTGCTATAGGCTATTTATTTCTGTTCAATCTTATCACGCTGTAGATGCGCTTGTTACATCAGAATCGTTCAGAAGGAAACAAACACAAGAACAAAGGTTCCGCCTTCTTGTATGGGAAAACCTAACTTAATTTCGATGTTATTTTAATTCATGCTGCTGAATTACCACAACTGAGGGTTTTAAATGGTATTTCAAATCAAACGTTGGTTACTGTGTTGTGAAAATTGAAAACCCCCCAAAAAACAAAAAGAAAATAAATAGAAAGCGACTTTTCTGAATGTTATTTACTATCTCTCAATGTAGTCTTTCAATTTATGTGCTTTATAAGCATGACAAAAACTGCAACAGCAGAAAAGATATGATGTCTGCAAAATAAGATACATTGACATTATGCTGAAAAAAAAAACAAAACAATATAAACTATTACAAAATGGTTTTACTGGTTATAATTGAATTTATTTATTTATTAATTATTATTATTATTATTATTATTATTTTATTTTTTATTTTTATGGAAACTGGTCCCTGTGGGGCTCTACTGGTAATTTTGTATTGATAAAACCACTAAATTCTAATGGCATATGTCCCAAAATACACTACAGGAAACAATAGTTGATGGTTTGTAGTTTTTTTTAGTGGAAACCATTAGAATTTATGTAATGTCCTACTGTTTTTTATTTTTAATTTTTTATTTTTTTTCAGCAGTGTAGTACAAATACTTATGTTTACAAAATAGAAAATAGAGTAAAATTACAAAGTGAAATAAAAAAGTAACAATATTAATACAAAATGCAGTGTATTTGCAAATGTAAATAGGCTAACAGAATACACATGTAATATAAGTGCAATTTTTGCTACGAGAAAAACATCGTCAGGACGGATCATTCCTAACCTTTTCTTTGAGTAGCACTACTAATAAATGCAGTGATAATTAGATATTTTAACAACACCCATTTATAGGATAAAAATTGTATTTTCATAAATTTTCACAAAAACCACAACAAAAGCTTTGGAGAAAGAATTATAGCTCTAACAAATGACACATCTTCAAACTGTGTGTGATAAGAATGTTTCAGTAGTAAATTTGCTCCTTACATAGATATAACCATCAGAGGGCAGCAATGTCTTACCATTTTAAAATGCATTTCTCTTCTCAGCACTTTTTAAGATTCAGTACTTCTCGTTGTATTCGGAAGCATATATAAAACAAATGCTTATTAATAATAGAGATACTGACTCTTGAAAAAGTAAAATTGTGTCTATATAATTAAATTGTTTACTCAGTTAGTTTTATTGCTTGACTGAGTTTAGAAAGGTGTCATCCTGACAGTCACCCTGCATGACCTTTCACTGCCAGAAAATAATAAAAAAAGGTATACAGTTGTGAATTTTCCCCTGGTAAGAATGTGAGCTGTATGGCCTTTAAAGCAGTATAGAGCTGGAGTAAGTAATACAGATAGTTGAAGGGAGCATTTATGGGGACGGTTATTGCCCATCACCATCTAAAATATTTATAGAGCTTTAGGAAGAGGAAGTTAAAGCTGATCCTTAATACTACCATCGGCTATACTGGATAAACCACCATACTGATCGGCAAGAGCAGCATAATCCGGAAGCATTTATAGATTTCTTACAAAAATCCAGAGTGAAATAGCAACATAAATCAAAGAAAACTTTAATCTTATATCTGAAAACGTATATCTGTAAACTGTATTGAAGAAAGAATGATGACCTAAACTCAACCATTTCTTATGAAGGCACAAACTGAATTTCCTCTCTCATTGACTTTAACACTAAACCCAACGGGCAGACACAGATCACAGTGATGAAGAGAGAGAGATAAAAAAAGATGGAAAATCTAGTAAGAAGGAGAAGAAATGACAAATAGTCAAATGAGTTTGGATTCAAGCATAGGAGTTAATAAAGAAAGAATCATAATACTAAATGGAAACCTGGAAAGAACTAGATGGATGCAGATATTAAGATGGAGATCCAGAGAATTAAAAACAGATTGTAAGACAGCCGGTATTTGAAATGGAACACTAGAATACTGAATACAATGCAGTATAACTACTGCATATTATTGTTTTATTTATGTGCAATAGTGCTGTAAGCAACCATAAATGTTTCAAACAGCTATGATGTTTTTCACATCACTTCACTATGTTACAATTCGTGAGTGGAGTCTGGATATCCTTTTCGACATACAGACTGTTATTTTGGAAATGTAATACAACTGTGCGTAAAAGAATCTGGCAGTTTAAATATATAATGGCTGAATTTGGAAGAGCACACTAGCATACTACTCTAACTGTTTCGGCCAGGACAAATGAACTGACATAAATATCACCTGCCATATAGAAGTAAATAGGAGTATAGGCTAATCATAATTCAGACAACAATTCAAGAAACAAATGTTTAAAACTGCAACTGATATTACTTCTGGAAATTAATAACTTCTTTTAATTTGTTATTATTTATACTATACAGTTCTTAATCAATAAAGCATTCATGACATTTTACATTTATATATATATATATATATATATATATATATATATATATATATATATATATATATATATATAATATTTTCTTTTTAGTAATTTGTTATGTACTTTGTAATTTTTATATGTATTTTTTTACATTACTACTAAGGTTTCGTTTATTGTTATTAGTAATTTTAATGCTTCAACTCTAAATATTTATTTTATATTTTTATTTTATTATATTTCAATAATTGCAGTACAGTATGCAATTCTACAAAATCGACTGGTGAGTCAGTGAAGTAATTTCTGCCACTGCTTTTAATTCATTTACATGCACAAGGTCAAACAGTTAATGGATGATCAGATGGCATGTGTCAATGGGATAAACTAATCAATCAGTGATATATGTATTAGAATAAGCAGCATGTCTCTCTCTCTCTCTTTTATCATCTGAACTGATCTCTTTGGGATCATTCTGGATTGGCAGAGGCATATTTGCTTGTAAATGCTACAGAAGGAGATGCAGCTGCCGTACTCTCACACTCAGCATTTAATAACCCATCATGGAACAAGCACTTGTTAATGTGACATTGAGTGATTTCCCTGACCTCTCCTTCTCTCTCGTCTCATTTGCATGTTAAGCATCCTGTCTCCTTTCACTTCAGCACATTGTGACCGACACACAAAGGGGCGTCTGCCACCCTTAATGGCCCCACTTCACCCCCTTTCTTCCGTCTCCTAAGAATGAAGCCATATGCAATTCATCTCAGATGACTTCACACAAATCAGAAGGGTCAGTCGTTCAAAAAGCTTAATAGACTGACAGAATGTTACTTATATCTGACACACAGGCTTTAATAACACACTCCGAGGCAATAAAAATGACATAGTGACACACAAGATAAAGACTCGGTCAATGCGATGAACACACCTATGACACAGCCTCACAAAGGAGCTTCTGCTCCAGCCGCACACCCCAGGCGGTGTCTGAATTCTCTTTTTTTGTGTTTTATAAGAGGGGAGGTCACATGGAGAAATACATTGGGGAAAGCATAGTACTCGTATATCTACAATGTGTTCAAAACTTGACCACAGTCTGGGTATATTCAGAATGGAATACTAGTACTGTAAATACAGACACATCAGATACTACCTATAATGTGCAAAACAGAACACATTCATACGCATTTATAAACATTTTAAACAGCAATGCAAAATGGTAGATATGTTAAATGCAAGACATTCTGTCGACCATAAATATTGTATTCTTAAATTTAGTTTTAATAATTACAGCTGAGAAGCATATGTTGCAAATTCCGACCTCAAATGATTTGCAATCAAAATGATTTTGTGTTCCCAATCTAACCCTCAGGAAAGCACTCGATTATACCTAAAGACCAAGATTTTAGATTATTTTCAGGTTTCATTTTAAATTTTAGTCTATCTTATGTCCTTTTGTGATTTTCGTAATATTTCTAAATAGTTTTAATTTAGTTTTATTTTAGTTTTAATTATACTTTCAGAAAGTATCTTAATACTTCAACTCTCACCTTTAATACTTCAACAAAGTTAACATTTCAACATTTCTTTTAGTTTCTTTTCATCTAATATATATATATATATATATATATATATATATATATATATATATATATATATATATATATATATATATATATATATATATATATATATATATATATATATATATATATATATACAGCCTTATTAGGTAATAATTACAATAATAGTTAATATTTAATAACAACAACACTGGATATAGAAGGTAAAGTTGAGCATGTTGCATGTTTGATGCAGTATTTTGTGTTGTGCGTATCGTTGTACTGCAAATGTGTTCCATGCATACAGAAAATTCTCAAACTGTGCATAATAGGCCTCTATGATACTACAGAAAGAGTGAGAGCAGAATGCTGGAATGCTGGACATATTCTTTGTGTTATGTATATAAATTAAGAGAGAAACAAACGGTGGAGAAAGGGTTGAAATGTCAGCAAAATAGGTTCACAATCATCACTCTCTCCCTCCATGTTTTAAAGACATGGTAGCATAAATATTTTGGCAGGTGGTGTTTAGAGGGTATTAGAGCTCAGTGTTTGGGATATCGATCGGGATCTCTGTGCCAGGATCCGCAGAGAGAAAGGAAAGAGGAGAAAGAGAGAAAGAATGACCTTGAAGCAGGAGGTTTGACTTGATAAACAAACTGCAGGAAGGAAATGCATGAGAAAACAGATTAGATGCCACCCAGGAACACTGTCCCACAAATACTTATTAGAGTTCTAACATTTGCATATTATCGACTTAGCTAGGATGTTACCTGTGCAGGGGTAACTTTTTGAAAGTAACATTGGTATGTGCAATGGTTTATAATTAGATTCTTTCAATGTGGGAAATGCTGCAGACTACCATGATCTAGAACTGTACGGCATCACTGTGATCAAGACGCATGAATTGGCTTTTTAAAATGCTGAAAGTACACTTGACTACACTGTGTGCCTGGATATGTGTTATGCCTGGTTATAATACTCCATCATTTGCCATTATCACTAGAAAATGTATACAAACATCCCTATTCAATATAATGTTAACTCTAAAAATAGCTTTGTGTGGGTGGTAACAGCAAAGCTTTAATTGCATCAGACAAATAACACTGACAGCTGAATTCAGAGCATTTTATAATGATTCTTATTTGCATAGAAAAAGCCATGTTTGGACAGAAAAAGTGGCTTATTTTAAATACACATGATGCAGTGCTTCATTTGGACAAGGGGTGGTTTGTGAATTGGTTTTGCATTTAAGTACCACATGTTGATATGCATATTGCCCCTAAATGTTTTTAGTATCTCTAGAAATGAAGTTTAAGCCCGTCCAGGTTATATGATCATTGTGGTGAGATTTTCAATCCTCTTCCAGGTCAGGGTCGAAATAGATTCCTTTGAAGTTACGATATTGTGCACTGCAGAGACTTTGTGGAGTGCTGTAAGTTTCCTCAAAGTCGCTCAGGGACTGGTAACAAAGAATGTTTATCCCTGTCTGAAACTCTAGTAGTCCTCAGAGAAGTGCAAAAACATCAAAAATAAACCGTCTCTGTCATTTATAGCTGGACCAAAGGACACTGCGGGAGATCTCTGGTACATACACAGGGGAGTCTGGGGGGTAAAACCAGCACTGATTACCAGGGCCCCAAAGGAAGAGAGGGCCCTTGTAAAGTCTGAATCTGAAATATATTTAATTTTACCTGAATATCTTCATGGGGGAGGGCTATTCAGAACTTCATCAGAAAATCTTTAATCTAAATGTGTTTATTATTGCTCTGGAGTTATGTATGTGAGAAGACGTGCTTTAAAGATGAATAATGCAGCTCACTTTGTTTAGAAAGGAAAGATTTGGACTGGAAGGAGCCCAAGTTAACTTAAGCTCAGTCTGATCGAGAAACTGTAATTACTGCTGTTAGAGAACAGCCTACAGTCACAAATGACTGTACCAAAGCAAAAGTCACCCTCCTTTAATAACACACACTGACACACAATAGGGAGTGATAGAGCTTCAGAGATAGAGAATGAGCTGGTGTGTGTCCTTTGTTTTAGTCACAAGACTTGTACTGAATGTGAGGGAGTAACTAGGCCTACCTTGTTTTCCATACAAACATACAAGGCAAGGGCACCCAGAAGGACAAAATCCCTGCCACACAAACACCCATCTCCATTTCTAATGCTTTGAGTCCTGTTGGCCTCCCCACTTTCAGAAATTTTGGAGGTGACAATAAATGAGGCGATGTGAACCCACACTGCTGTCCATTGTGCCGCCCTGGGCTCTGACAACACACAGAATACTAACAATGTATTTAATGGACATAGGAACATGTGGTGCCTAACCCCTGCTGTAGGTGTCAGCGTGGGGCTTTTGTGTGGGGGACGGGGTATTAGGGCATGTGTGTGGGCTCAAGTCA